>NC_137931.1:19440549-19705549 GCF_963969265.1 Rhamphochromis sp. 'chilingali'
TTCATGAATATTCCAAATGTTCATGAAAGTAAAATACCTTTAAATTGCTGTCGAGCTACTGTTATGGCTTCAAGAGGCTTTTTTTTTTTTAAATTACATTTTGTGATGCTACAGTAGTGAAAAAAACTACACCCTCTTTCAATTTCAACGTTTGACATATGTGGATAATTAAAGAATTTAATCTGGTCTTAATTATTTTAATACCGCAGAGGAACAACAACACATGAGGCATTGTAATTATTTACTTAATGCCAAAATGCAGAAGCTGTGTGTGGTTATAAACTAGATGAAAGAAAAAGAAATCAAACATAGACTTGGCTCAGGGTTACAGGAAAATGAAATCATTTTAAAATTGTTTGCAACCAACATGGAAAAAAAGGGAACAAAGTTGCTTCTAGAAATCTGTATTTCTTACTGACGCTCACCGGGGAAAGGCAAAGACTTTAGACACTATTAAAAAAAGATTAGATCTTCCTGCTGTCTGCGCATTGAGCAAGCTTCCAGCATTGGTGATGTACTTTCAGAGAATTGATTGGTCAGTAGGTGATCTCTTATTTTAAACTGGATGTGCTTTGGAGCATGTTAGGCCTGTGGCAGAAGTCATTATAAAAATGAAAACTCGAGGTTAACCCGACAAGTTAACAAATCCTGCACACAGTCCTGATCTCAATCCAACAGAACACCTTCGGGATGAATTAGAGTGGAGACCACGAGCCAGGCCGTCTAATCCAACATCAGTGTCTGCTCAAAATTTGCATAAACGCACTCCTAAACCTTGTGGAAAGCCTTCCCAGAAGATCTAAGGAGCTGGGAAAGAAAAGCAACTAGATTTCTTTCAGTTTCTTGAAGACATTTCATCTCTCATTCGAGAAGCTTCTTTAACCGAAGAAGCTTGCTTTTCTTTCCAAGCTCCTTAGATTACAATGACTAGCACTAAGAGCCTACACAGACACCTTCCCAGAAGAGCTGAGGCTGTTATAGCTGCAGAGGCTGGGCCAACATCATAACAAACCCTATGGATTAAGAATGGGATGGCATTCAAATTCCCTTGAGCGATACTTTTTTCCAATACAGTGTACATTTATTTGGATAAACTGTCCGATTGAAGTAGTTGATGTAACACTAATACTAATAAGCTGTAGGGGTGGGTTTTTATAATCGATTCATCGATTAAAATCGATTCTGGCTTGGATAACGTAAAATCGATTCATTAAAATCCTAAATCGATTTTTTAATATAAATTTATTTTGTCCGAAATGCCAGAATCTCTGGTGACATCTCACAAAATTTCAAGAACCACCAAACAGTAAATGAGAGCAGGTACAGGGATTCTGCACATAGACTTAAACACACAGCGCGACCCGCAGATCAGAATCAGTTAGATGTCGCCTTTCTCACAGTCAGGGCTGAAAGCCGACAGCTCGCTGATCCGGGTCCGCGCTTTGTGTTCACGCCCTTTATGCGCTGATTCTAAAGCTGTTAGTTTGATCTCTCTCCAAACAATATTGACCGAACCAGCAGCAAAAGAAGATCCAAACGCTTCACATAAACATCGTCATGAATTCTTTTACTGTTTTGCTTCCATTGCGATGCGCAGCTCTCTCTCTCTCCCTCTCTCCCTCCCCCCCCCCCCCCTCTCTCGAACAGTTTCGCTTTCTTCATTATTCGCTTGCTTGTTACACAAGTCTACTGTTGCTTACAGCGCTGTCGGCCGCTGTTTTTTTCCCTTTTACATGCTTCCGAAAAGAAAACCTCATTTCTGCTGTTCAATACTGAACAAATTGAAACTTTTTAAAATTATTCAAAATGCTAAATGCTTAGCCGTGTCTCTAATAAAACCGCTGTAACGTCAGAGGTAATGTTCATTAATTAATGGTTTTCTTTCGTTTTCGATGTACTGCAGAATATTTTTATAAAATCCCAGGCCAGGAAAATCACCTTCATGTTTTTCTGTGTTTTATCTTCAGCTACTTTGACACAAAGGCATCTGCTGTGATGCTCACACCTTGGATAAAGTCTTGCGAGTGTCAGCTTCCTTTTTATAGATACAAAAATATGTAAATGTTCTGATCTGAATTATATTTCTGACTGTCAAAATTTCCCAGATTTAAATCGAATCGAATTAAATCGAATCGTGGATCGAATCGATTCGGGACCTTGTGAATCGGAATTGAATCGATTCTAGAAATCAGTGACGATACCCAGCCCTAATAAGCTGGTTGTAACAGTAGATTACAGTGGTATTAACGCGTATGTCATTGGTGGGAGAGAGCGTTTACAGTTTGGCCTGATAGGCCTCAGAGACGTTTCCTCTTCTTCATGTTTCTTTTGTCTTTCAGGTGTGACCTCAGAACAGACGAGCACTGTCGCGACGGAGGACGTGGACGATCTGGAGTAGTGAGCGCAGGTCTTGGTCCGGAGGGGGGGAGGGGGCGTCTTAACACTGATTCATGGTGTCACAAACCCACGAAGGCGCTGCTCTGCCCCTCTTGGAATCACTCGCATTTACTGTACATCCACTGACTGTTATGTTTTTGTACTCATGTTTATGCAAAGGTACTGTCCTCTCTCCCTATTTATTTGTTTTAATTTGTAAAAAGAAGTCAGGCGGGTTTTATGTTTGAGTAGAACTGTCGGTGCTCACGGTGTCTTTTATTTGTTTTGTCGTTCCTCGATTTGAAAGACGAGTCGTGTGCAGGGCTGGAAACTAACAGGCTGGTCGTTTCCGCCTCATTTGCCGTTAGTTCCCCTCCCTGGTTGTATGAAGATCGAGTTAGTGAAGTAACCAAGTGTTTGTGCTTATAAATTGTGGTTCCAGTGACGTGACATATTTATTCTTTTTGACCAAATGCTCCTGCTGTCTGAAGGGATGCTACAGGTTTGTGTGTTTGCTGATGCGGGGGCAAATACGCTCATTCGCTGAGACAGCAGCCTTGCGGCTGTGACCACGTGCTAAAACGAATGCTGATGGCCACAGCCGCCACAGTTTGCTTGGACCAAAAGTGATTTTTTTTTTTCTTTCAGCTTGCCGCTTTGCAAAAGGTTGCCTTTTCTCGCAAACCCCTTCGCCCCACAACGCTGTCGTTGTTGAGGCTAGAAAATCCAGAAACATGCACTCATAAAGACTCATTTTTCCTCAGTAACAAGGCTCAACAGAGCAGAATATAACAAAGAACCAAATGTTGGAGTCCATTCCAGATATGTCAGCAGTTTCCCAATCAAAGATCTAAATTTACTCTATTCTCCAGGTTAAAGCCCCTCTCTGCTAAATCAGTGCATTTTCCTCCAGCTTAAAAAACCCAAATCCCACACAACAGATAAAACATCCTGGACAACTTTGGGGATAACGACTTCCTTCTGCAGGCCGACAAGCTGAAAGTCAATTCCAGTGTAATTCCCAGTGACGATTAAGGCAGGAGAGGATTTTTTTTTTCCCCCCCTTCGTCTTTTTTTAAGTGAGTTCTGAACGTGCCAACCAAGCAGTTTTTTCCCTGCTCATGCAGTGTTTAGACTTCGTAGACATCAGTAGGAAGAAGTTAGTGTTAGTGCACAGCCCAGTCATGCTGAGCCCTCCACCCCATGACGCGATGGAGAGTTTATTCTGATCAGATGAGAGGAACGATTACTGCTGCAGCATTAAAGGCAAGGAAAACTTTTGTTCATGTAACATTTAAGATATGCATCATATAAGTATAAAATGTTATAATAAAATAGCCTAGAAATGTACTTTTCGGTTTGAAATGCATTGATGCCAATAGACTAAATGGCACATAGCCATGTTTAGTTTAAAAGTCTGTGTATATATATATATATGTGTGTGTGTGCGTGTGTACCTTCTTCCTCCCACTTAATATGCCGACATCAGTCGAGAGGCAGTGTTGAATCTTTAGATTTTAACTTACCAATGCATTGTATTCAAGGTGATAATGTCCCTGTGTTTGATGTAATTCCCCAAATTATATGCAGGAGACTTTCAGGACCTGAAATGCTCAGTTTAGGAGCAGACTGATGCTATAAAAGTTGAAAAGCTCCCATCTCCTCCTCTTGTTGCAACATTAGTTTGACTGTCAGGCTGCCCAGGGGAAAAAAGTAATGGATTTCTGTGTTTGATGGACATTTCAGCTTTGAGTCATTTAATAGTTTTAACTTTTGAGGCGTAACCGTGACAGCAGAAATCCTAATCCTTCAGGGACATTCGTTTGGGGGTGGGGGTGTTGCTCTTAAAATGAAAAGGATAGCGGTGACGTGTCTCTCCTAATACATCCAACAAATTCATCACCTGCGTGTCAGAAATGCTGCAGCAGTAACGGACTCTTGTTTGGAAAGAATTTAAAACCCTTACAAGGGATGTTTCATGTTCAACACGGCTGTCTGGTTTTAATATATTTAATCAGTGATGCATAATTTATCTCTGTGTGGTGTTTCCAACATGTTTTGCCGGCACAGTGTTTTACTTTGCAGTACAAGGAACGTCGAATGTATCATCTTTTGAAACGGTTTGCTTTGAAGAGCGGGTTTATTTTTAACAAGCTGTTAAATATTCAGGTATTCACAGTTATTAAAAAAAGCAGTGTTTTGTCATGTGTCTTCCTCGGCTCCGTGTGAGCCGGTGGCGTTATCGGTTTACAAACCAGTAGTGGGAAACCTTTTAGTGGCTTAACTTTGCAGCTTCCTTCCTGAAGTCTTGTCACTCGTCTTGCTTTCTATCTGCAAGTTTACTTAAGGTGCACCAGAGGAGACGGAAGAAGGCAGCTGTTAAACAGAGACCATGCTTACGTTTAAGACCGCACACAGACTCTTTAATTGTCATTTAAATAAATGGGCATGTGCATGTACCTGTGTTCTGCTTTTTCTTTTCTTTCTGAGCGTGAGAATCTACTAACGAAGCTCCTCCTTTTCTTTCTACACCAAATGTGGATGCTTTCTCACACACACAACTATTTAAAGATGAGTGAAGGTGTGTTCATGTTTAAGCTTTAAAACAAAATGAAATTTGTAGTAGCTTTAAAAAAAACAACAACAACTTTAAAACAATATTTTCTTTATTTTTAGTCTCTTCAAAACTCTCCAGGTCACCTTACATTAGTGTAATTTAGAAGCATATACATAATTAAATAAAATAAAAGCACAAAATCTTAGTCTGATAAGATTATAGCATACATAGCATATGCGTTTAAACAGATATACAACCACAAAATCTCCTAATCAGTTGTAAATTTGCTCCACTACAGTTGTAACATGATGTCTGAAAGTTAAAACATTTCAGCTAAAAAAGCAAAACCTGCTACCAGCAAACCGGAAATGAAGAGCAAGCTTACCAGGGCTGTGTGACAGGAGAAGTCTGGAAAAAGTGTTAGAAGTCACAGGAGTTCATGGTAAGTTTCAAAATATGTTAACTTGATTGCAGCTATCAGTTGTATGCCCCATCCTGCTAGCTGTTAGGGACAAGTACTGGTGGGTTTCCACTGCCACTGTAGTCAGCTAACACGGGGCAAAATGTCATCAAAATATGTGTATTAAAATACTCGGATTAAAAAAAATCTCTTAATATTTCATCTGTATTGATTTGAATTCAGTGGTTTAATAGTTTAATTGTTTTATTATCCTGGCGTAAAAGGGCTTTCATAAAATAATTTCCATAAGTTATCCTGAAGTGCTTCATAAACTTTACTATTAAATTTACCGTTGGGAGTCCCATAATGACCACTCAGGCCCACGGAGGTTTGTGTAGGGGAGAAAACACACTCACACGCGCGCACGCGGGCTGCATCCCTCCTCTCCAGCGGGGTGTTTGCACGGAGCTTCCGCGCATCTGCACGGCTGCAGCTGCTGCAGCAACGCATGCACCGGTGGGGCATCGGTGACCGCTGATCGATTATCGTATCGGAAAGCAATTCGTAGCCGCATGGTGACGTCACGCCGCTGATCGGTAATAGTGGCTGGGCGGGTTGATTGGTGGGTGGGTGGCTGGGTGCCGCGCGGACGCCAGGGGTGGATGAGTGCACCGAAACCCCACAGCAGGTGAAAAAGAAAAAGAAGAGGAGAGGAGGGGGGAAACACATAATTGCAGGAGGAGCGCGAGGACGTGCACGGGGACTGTTTGTTTATTTTTGACGTCGGCGCGTGGGAAATGTAGTAGCTGTCACGGCCGTCCGCAGGTGGAGGATGGATGTGTAACAGGACGGATCAAGCCAGCTGTGGCCTGCTTCTGACAGCAACATCTGGCCGGTGAGTCCTCACTGACAGCCGCTTGCCAGGCAGGAGGGCGGGCAGCGCAGCTCTGCGTGCCCGAAACAAGAGAGGCAGGCTCGGATTGACACAGCCGCGCTCCCCGGTCTCCGGTCCGGTGAGTCGGTGTGACCTCGTCCTTGGCTGCCGGATGGTGGATGAGTGATTGATGTGTGACAGTCAGGCTGGTGTGCAGATGTGATCAAGGCTCTTCGCTTATCGCCCAGAAAAGAAACGGGGGTAAAATAAATAAATAAATAAATAAAAGGAAAAAAGGATCCTGAACGTGACATGTTGTTAAATGCCTCCCGTGCAGCTTGCATGCACACCTTCAAATGCAATCCATAACATTTACACTACTGCAACTGTAAATTGTGGAGACATTTGCAGTCACCTGCGGCACAGAAGGGTTAAATCCCCGCTGAAATGCCTCACAATTCCATGGAGATTAAAGCATATATAAGGGAAAGCACTCTAATCTCATCAGTGAGCCTCATTATGAATCCCTACAGAGGCTGATACTGTAGGTGCATAAAAAGAAAAGCACACCATGAGCCTCCATAGGGGTGTTGTAGTGATACCATAAGGTCACTATAAAATCAGTATGAGTGTCTGCAGGGATATTAGGGAGGTTTATAAAAACCAGTGTGAATCCCTGCAGGGTTATTATAGAGGGTGCTCCCCTGTAAACTCACCCTGTGACACTCTCAGTGGCTGTGACAGTGATTTTCTGGTCATTGTGCCTCCTCCTTGTCCACATCCTGACCGACTTGTAGTCCTCCTGCAGGGTCAGAGAGGGCGCCTCAGCAGCCAGCCGGCTCTGGACTACAGCGGGCAGGTAGAGGCGATGGAGGAGGGTGACACAGAGGGGGAAGGGCCCATGGTGGCCAGAGAGGGACCGAGTGGTCACAGCCACCCTACAGACTCCAGCGGCACCACCACCACCAACCTCCTGGCTTCTGTCAAAGAGCAGGTAGGCGGCAGAAGATGCTGCAGTCACACCCTTGTTCGTGTGTGCTCCTCATTTTCCCACATTATTCCCACGCCTTTCACTCTCCATTAACTCATCAGTGACTGACTTTGGCTTTACGCTGCCAGTTCTGAGGCTGCATTCACACTGACAGTCTCTGTGTTTTTAATGGAGCTCATACCTTATCTTCTTTCGCTGTTTCTTTGCATTAGACCTGCTTGAAGATCTCTGCACAGAGGCACTCGCTTAGGAAGATCCATGCATGCTTTGTGGTTGTTTTGCATATGTTTTTGTTTTTGAGTCATGTAGTATAACTCTCTGTGGTTATTTTATGTCTGTTTATGATCATTTTACATCCCACTGTGATATTTTTGTGTTTTTATTGGTTATTTAGTTTCTCTTCAAGCTAATTTTCATCTCATCTGTTTTGTGGTAGGCTGCTTATCTTTGATGGTTTTTCTTGCCTCCTTTATAGCTTTTTGTGGGCATTTCCTGCCTCCCTATGGCTATTTTAAATCCTATTTTGGTTGTTTGGGATGTGCTAATTTTTTGTTCATTTGTTGTTGTTTTGTGTGCTTCTGGGGCATGTAACTTCTCTTTGTAGTCACTTTGTATCTCTTTTGGATAATTTGGTGTCTCTCTTGCACTATTTTGCGTCCCACTGTGTCTGTGGATTTAGCTTGCCTTTCTTCAAGGTCTGTTTGCATCCCCTTGAGGATATTTTCTGACTCTTGAGATATTTCATACTCCTACATGGTTATTTCATGGTCTTGTGTGTCTCGTTGTGGTCATTTTGTGTCCCATTGTGGTTGTTTTGGATCCCTTTGTGGTCATTTTTTAAATCTCTGGAGCCATTTCACATCCCTTTGTTTTTGGAGCTTTTTGTTTTGTATTCATTTAGAACAGGTTCCTCTGTCTTGCTTTATGTTTCTTTTATCTATTTCGGGGACATTTTGCTTCTCTAACATTCTTTTGTTTCCTATTGTGGTTCTTGGAATTTATTTATTTATTGTGTTCATCTTTAGCACGTTAAAGTTGTTTTGTGTCACTTAGTGGTCTCTTTCTACCTGTTGTTGTTATGTTGTTTAGTTGTCTTTTATTTTGTTGTTTTGTTGTTGAGTCCTCCTTGTGCCATTTTGCATTCCATTGTAGTCATTTTGCATTTCTTTCGTTTCTCTTTCTCTTTGATTTTGCTTCTTATTGGGCTTCTTTGTTTTTTACCTCTCTGGTTTCTTTTGTGTTTTGGGGGCATTTTGCTTAACATTGAGGTCATCTTCTATCCTTTTGTATTTGTATTGCATTTTTGGGGGGCATTTTTTATTCTCATTGCGGCCCTTTTGCATCTGTTTATATTAATTTTGTATCTCTGGTATTATTTTGTATCCCTTTTCTCTGCTGTGGTTTTGTGTCCCTGGATATTTTTCCATCCCTCTGTAGAATCATGTGTACCTATTCACTATCCTTTATTGTCATTTTGTGTTTATATGCATCATTTTGTATCCTTTTCTCTACATTTTCCTTTCCTTTATAGTCACATTGTGTCTTTGTTTTTCTTCTTTTATTTTTCATTTTGCTTCCCTTCTGTGGTGGTTTTGTCGTTTGCTGCTCTCTGAAGTCATTTATATCTGATTGTGGTTGTTCTTGTCTCTTTGGGCTAACTGTAACACCATTTGTGTTCATTTGGCATTTATGTCCTTAAGATCATCTTACATCTTTTTTGTATTTACTTTGCCTCCTCTTTCTGATCATTATACATCCTTTCGTAGTTGTTTTGGGAGGATGGTCAGATTGTATGAGGGGACACTACACCACTAGCCATCCCTCTGGTCCCGCCCCTTCTCACAGGATAAATGAAGTCTGCGATTCACCCAAATTTACTGAGCAAATCCAGAGGATTATCTGCAGATGAGACTGAAATGTAATGGGTCTCCATGCTGAGCCTCATGAATTTGCACCCAGAATTCTATTAAAACTCTCATTAATAATTTCCACTATCAGCCTTCTGTGATGCTCTGCCCTTAAAAGGATGGGGGGGAAAAACATATTTAAAAAAGATTTACTCACACAGGAGTAGATGTATAAACATTATTTTGATGGGTTTTTTTTTATTATGAAGATTATAGACATGGCAGATTTGCACAAGATTAAGAGCAAAGACAACTGCTGCAGTTATTACAGATCGCTTGAGGTCACCTGGTGATATTTATCCAATGTAAACAGGCCTTTATACGAACTGACAGCGATGTTATGAAAGTGTGTTTTTGTACCTGTTTCCTTTGCTTGCTTTCCACACATTTCAGATAGTGTTTTGTCTTTTGTCATTCCTTTTATATTCCACTGCAGTATTTCACTGTTTTTGTCCTTGTCATTATCATTCCTACTGCTGCCCTGCCAGTGTGACTAAACCTATCTCTGGTTAAATGCTGTAAAATTTAATTAAAAGCTCAGGAACATTCAGATATTCAAATTGATGGGTTGAATGCTGATATCAGCTGACCTCTGTTTTTCTAACACAAACGTCTTTCTGCTGACACTCGCTGAACAAACATGAGATCAGGGAGAGCGTTACAACACAGAGACACATGTGAACACAGCCTCCATCTGTCTCCCTTCCCTGCTGTTATTTTTGTGGTGATTTCTGTCCAGTCGACACAGGAGTCTGTCTGTTGTCCTGCTTTTAATTATTCCTGGACTGTGGCCATGTTCTCAACTTAGTCCCCGAGTGTGTGTGACGCCGAATGAGGCAGGCTGCTATTTAAAGGCTTATGATGTCCAAGAAAAGAGAATCAGCTCTCACTTTTAATCTGCCGTTTCTGTGTCGCTGCAGATTGTGGCTAAATCTCTACTGATGTGAATTTGGGGGAAAAGGTTGTTTCCAGCTGCTTTTGGTGTTCGTAGAACGCAGCAGGAGCAGCTTTGTCACCCCTCGATCACTCTTGGTGCTTTAAAAAGCTCTGCTTGAGCTTCATGTTGCAGATGTCGCCTGTGTTGTTTTCATTTCTTGTTGATTAATGTCTACAGCGGGTCCCCCCACGATGAAAAAAAACTTAAGGTTGGAATTGAAAAAGTTGGATGAAGAGTCAGTACAAGATCAATACTAAACACAACAGTTTCAAAGGAGTTTGTGAAGTAGTCACGACTTGTAAGACATTGATTCGTTTTTGTGGACGTGAATCTTCCATTTTTTTTGCGTCCTAGAAAACAACTTTTTTAATCAGACCGCTCTAATGTCTGCTCATTCATGTCCACGTTCATGAAATGCACATTTTCCATTTTCAAAACTGAAAAATTCCACATTTAGAGGCTGAAGCAGTTGATTTTTCTACTCACACAAGAGAGATCACAACATTCTCCCTTCTCTTCTTCTTGATTAGGCAAAACTGTTTAGATTTCTTCTTATTTTTCTTCTTCTTGCTCCCTTTAGGGGTCACCAGAGCAGATCATCTGCCTCCATCTCACTATCTCTATCATCCTCCTCTGTCACACCAAGCCTCTGCATGTCTTCCTTTACTACATCCATGAATCTTCTCTCTGGGCTTTCTTTTTTCCTTTTGCTCAGCGGTTCCACATTCAGCGTCCTAGATCACAACACACTTTAAATATCATAAGAAATGTGAGTTGGAGGGTGTAGCTGCAACCCAGCACGCTTAGTGAAGAAACCCTTATACGATGTGAGAATCTGATCAAGCTGTTTGTCAGAGGGAAAGTGTGATTTTTAGGACACTCGAGCCAAACTTTAGCTGGCGTAATGTTAGCTTATAGCTGGATGTTGTTGTCGTTTAGCCGGCTTGTTGTCAGCTGTCCGGAGACGGGAGGGTCACATCTCTAATCTGCTGACAATAAGTTTCCTTCTTTGGCTCTCGGAGGAGGCGGACGCACTTTTTCTCCTCTCCCTTATCTTCCCTGCTTATGTCCTTGTCTAGTCTCGTGGGTTTTTTTGTATTTTCCCTGGAATATTCTCTCACAGTCTGTTCTCTAAAACCTAAAAGAGGAATTATGGATTGGATCAACTGGTCCCTAAATGCAATTGACACCCCTTTCTCAACGAGAAGTTTGGGCTCGGGTGAGCCTGAGTGCTGAAGATATCTACCTATTCGGAACCATGGTAACAGGGTTCTGGCTGATCGGAGCTGGCTTGGCCCTGACTTATCGAAGAATTAAGGAAGCGGAACCGGCTGTTCAAACCCCCACAAGGCTGCCCGCTGGGATTGGAACGATGGGAGAGGCGTGAGTTTCTCAAAATGGGCTCATTGAGTCAACACGGATAAGATCTTGGAGAGGCTACGGCTGCTGTGAATACTCAGAATAAGATCTCTGACTGCAGACTGGATACATCTCGGAAGGGCTAGCCTGGAATAACATCTCTGGGCGCAAAATTGGATGACATCTCGGGGAGGCACGCTGCCGTGAGTTCTCAGAAATTGGCTCCTTGAGCACAAGAAATGACAACATCACAGAACGCAAGTATGGCGAAGCTCGCGGCTCTCCAACGGGAGATTGAGAGACCAGTGTTGGACTGTAGAACTGCTTTGAAATTCATATGAGCTGTTCGCACTAAAGTAAAAAATACCATCACTTCATGCGGATACCTCTTCGGCGCCAGCTGCAAGGCCGGAGCTGAACAAAACACCCTGATAACAACTGTGTTTAGTCTGTTCCTTCCCATTCCATGCAAGGCCACCTGGGTTGGCTGGAAGACTGTTTACTTAGCCTGGCAGGGCGAAGGACACTGTCTCAGCTGAACTATGGACACGCACACATATACATATACTGATACTGATGAGCACTCACCGACGCATCACCCTCCTTACCCCGGATCCAACGCCACCTCCAATGCTTACCTCCCCTCTGATGTGGACATCGGGTCAGTTGGAGGCGCAGTCGAAAGATTGCAGCGGTCCCAGATCAGATGTACACACTGGAACTCTTTCCCATGTTGCTTGTCTTTGTTTATTGTGCTATGGTGTGTTGATATCTGTGCATTCCTGTATTATCCTTTTGTGTTACACATTTCGATGTTTTTTTCCTCGCTACCTAGCCTGACCTGTCTCCTCAATGTGATGTTTGTGTATTGTATGTACGGTCGGCAAGGTCTGTCATCTCGGTTGTGGGCAAAAGACCTGCAACTGACAAATAAAGGCTATCTCATCTCATCATCTCATCTCTAAGTGTGACGATATCATTAATAAATAAGCACGCTTACGCTCTTTTTTTGTATGTTAGGGCTCTGAGGCCTGAGCTGAGGTAGAAGAGGATGACATTTTATCAACATGGTGGCCAAGTCGCTTACCTTCTCATTTTTTGCTTCTTTGGTGAAGGGGATCCCATCTCGAATGATAAAACTTCATGAATGCAAATTAAATTTGCATCTGCACCTGTGAGCTCTCTTTAGCTCTCTTCTTCTCCACTATTGGTACGCTACGTATTGGGCTAATCTCTGTCCAAATATAGAAAACGTGATTAGGCAGAACACCAATGTCCGTCTCAGCCACTGTTTTCAAGATGGCGGGGTAACACAGCAGCTTCCACAAAAGCCTGCTGCTCCTGTGTGTTTTCAATTGATTCTAATTTTATGAGAGCTCATCAGTTTGTTGGAAGACGTAATTACACGCTAATCAGTGTAAATTCATAAATTCATTTTTTCTATTAAATAAACTAAAAAAACAACTAACTGCACCCTTAAACTGTTCAGTAGCAACTTTAGCTCTTATTTTCCAGATGTGAGTGTTAATGATCCTCATAACTAACCAGCAGAGCCGTCTTTCACTGCCCAACATTGTTTCCTTAAAGAGTCCGTGCATCACAGATTCAGCGTTAAACCCACACTGGCCATTTTCTGACATGTTGAAGTTGTTCTGTAGCGTTGGAGAGTTTTGTTCTCATCACCATGAGTCATCGGACATGTTTTTGTAGTAACATAGCAGCTCCATTGAACCCCAGTACTGACAGGAAACCTGCTGACTCAAACATTGTCTGATATAATCGCATATATATAATCTTTTTCTCCTTCCATGTTCTCGATAAGCTTACGTGCCGCTGTAGTTTTAAACCTTTGCATTATTGCCCGCCAGGTTTTTTTTCTGTGTTATTAACCAGAAACCAATCTTCAAATTATGATGCACCATTTTTTAGCTATGTTTCATGTGTCATGGGCTGCAAAGCATTTGCTCTACAACCTTAAGGTCAGCATTTTCTTTTTCTTTTTAAATCTCATCCCCCACATCTGAATCCAGCTTCCCTGCCAGCTGCTCAGATCTTTAAACCGTCTACCAAAGGTGACTCTGGGTAGTTATTGCGCTGCAGAGCTTGTTAGAAGGTATTGTTGTGGGTATATTCCTGCAGGCACCAGCGAGGTGATGAAATAGGATCCAATAAGGCTGCTCTCAGTAACTGATCTGTGTCCTGAAGGGTTAAGTGAAGGGCAGCTGGACTTCCTCAGCTCTGATTGAAAGGCGGGAAGTCGAAGGCCTTTTTTCTTTGTCAGGTTGATTATGTATTCTTTAGGTCACGTTGGGGTCACATTAAAGATGGTGTTGAAGCAGCCTATAACCTTGTGAGGAGTTAAGATGAGACATTAATGGGATCATATTCATAGCAGTGATGTTATCGATTTAAAGGTACTTTTTTATTCTCTGTGTTGGAAAATGCAGCCGTGCACACAGGTGGAAACAGAACGAAGAGGCTTTCATGTGAATCAGGTGTAACACCACCACTACACTGACACTGATAAACTGACAAGCATGAGTCCTGTGGATTGGATCGTATGGAAGCTAATTAAAAAAATTTAATGAATTGTGTAATGATAAAAAGATTTCAGGACCCATTAATGACATATTATTACATACACGATATCTTTAGTGTCATTTGTCTACATCCAAAATAGTTTGACTGTCCTCAATAGAAGTCCTGCAACATCTGAAATAAATTGACCCAGATGTTTTCTTCTGATATTCTTACTCTTGTAGGCACGGTTACCATTAGTATGCAAAAAAATTGAGAAATTTCATGTGCGTTTAGCTTTTAGAGCCAAATGCAAGATGCTGGGTAGGTAAAATTAAAAAAATAACTTTTTATTGGTTTCTCCAAGAATCCAGAAGTACAGTAAGTCCACGAAGAAACAAAACATGAATCTGCAAAAGTAGCAAGAAGAAGAATGTGAGGTTAATTCTTAGGGAGCAAACTAAAGATCTGACAAAGACAAAAGGGAAACATGAGACTGTGCACGGTCTAAGGAAACAGGAGCAGGTGGAGACGGTCAAACACGGGTGAAACTAATGAGGGCGGGCAGATGGTCACGCAGGAAGGAAAGAAACAAAAGCAAGAAGACACATGATGAGACAAACCTACAAAGGCTAATTACTAACACTAAACACGACAGAGACGGTGCACAGTGGAAACATCAAACCAACCAATATAACAGCAATGTTGGGCATTTGTCTTCCGTTGTTCGAAGTTATGTCACATCTGCTGCTGCTGGGTTGAAGACGTGAGCGTACAGTGATCATGTTGATCTGTGCAGAGACTCTCTGATAGGGAGTTGCTGCAGCAGCTGGAGAAAAGTGTCTTTTTTCTAACGTGGAGGTTTTGGCTTAATGGTGACCCGTGTCTTTCAGAAGAACACCACAGCGAGTACCCTCTCCCTCAGCATGTGGTTACTTAGTGACATTGCTATGGTGATGTCCTTGCTTGTGCACAATACGACCAACGTGGTGACCATAACTGACTCTCGATGCGAGGCTCGTCAGTTCTGTTGGTCGACTTTGTCGTTGTCCAGTTGTCCTACGATCCTGTCTAAGTCGTGACCCAATGGGGCAATCTTGACTTTAATAAAAGCTCACGAAGACCCTGCCACACAAATGGCAACATCACCATGCATGGTAGACAGTAATGCTGAAGGTGTGTAAGGGGTCATAACAAAGCCTCACCTCTAACTCTGAAGGAAATGTTTCTACAGTCCAAACTCAACCAGACTTTACAGCTAAATAACCAAAACTTCAATTAATCGAACGTCTTGTGTGTCAGTAACCGTGAGACTAGCTGTAAAGTATCTTTTGTGTTGTCTGTTGTGCCTCAGGATAATTGGAAATAAGTGCACTTCCGCAGGTCCTTGTTTACCAGTGGCTTTGTAATATCCTGTAAGAGCATAGCATCCCTGGCTCACTTTCATCTGGAGTTTATTTGTTCAACCTTTCAACTCACAAGGTTTTCATTATTCAAAGGTAAACTTGAAACACTGATTTGCTGAGTGACATTGGAGCAACAATTGCCACAAGAAGCAACACTGAAGTCTTTGAGCCCCAACATTGTGGAGAAGGTCAGAAAATGGGTAGAAATATTGTGTGTCTTTGACACCCGAGGCTGCTTTTTTCACTTTATCTCCTTCCAACACCCTTTACAGACTTAGCAGCAGTAGTCACAGAAACCAGGAAAAGGATCCTTTGTGTGTTTAATATGAGCTCTTTGTGAAAAGTTCACATGAGCTGTGAAAACCGTCAAACAAAACTTCACATTATTCTGCAGTTTAGGTTTTACCACCCACAAGAGCAGAAGAGGTTCACCAGGGGAGCCAATGAGTATGAGGCTATGAAGATTTTATGGAAAAGGTTACACAAACACACTCAATGTGTCTTCTGATTAGACGGCATATGTTGATGTGAGAAATGGATAATTAGCAGCTAACAAATTAGAAAGATTCCCCCTGCAACATTCAGGACGACTGCAGCCTAAACTTGGGTGTTGCTGGAGAGCGAACGTTCATTGTGTAGCTCGTCTCAGGCTGTTGAAAAGTCTGCGACCAGAAAATATAATCAACTTGCTTCACTCTTCTCAGCGTTGGCATGCAGGCAGCAGTGCTGCTGAAGCATCAAATCTACCGCCTGCAGTTCCTCCACAGAAATGTCAAATTAGACGTGCTAAATAGAGCACATCAGTTATTGCCTTCCATTGTGTTTAGGCCCTGATGCCTTTCCACTTTGCTCTCATTTAGCCCATTAAAAGTAGCAGCGTGATAGATGTGAGCAGGGAAATGCCAGACCTGCAAAAGTGGCAACTTGTGAAACCCAAAACTGCCCCGGTGTGTGTCTGTGTGTGCATTTTAATTTTGTCACTTCTTCAGCAAACATGGTGAGACTGATCAGATGTTGAGACAACAGCCTGCAGCAAAGTTGCTCCAAAATGAAAGATGAGACTTCTGTAGCTCCTATCGGCATCAACAAAGAAACAGACTCCCTGATATCAAATCCAGAGAGTCTGCAGATCTGCTGTAATGTACATTTGTAATAAGCAAAAGTGCTGCGCTGTGAGATCTTGTACTTGTTTGGGTTGAGACTGAAGCTGCAGAAGTTCTGGAAATAGTGCTATTTTCGCATTTACATTGTACTGAAACTCCCATATACATTTCACAAAATGTCATGCTTTACTTAACATCATACAAATAAATAGAAACATGGGCTTCTAAATATTAAAGCTCCAATCAGTGTTAAGTAGCAGAGCACAGTAGCATCTCCGCTAACCCAACTGTGGTTCGAGAGAAGTCGTGTCTTTAGAATAGAATAGAATAGAATAGAATAGAATTCAACTTTATTGTCATTGCACATGCACAGGTACAGGGCAACGAAATGCAGTTTGCATCCATCCAGAAGTGCTTTAGTGATATATATATATTACAATATATATTAGCAATAATATAGATACAGAAATGGGTCTATTATGGTATGTTATAATGTACACGGTATGAAGTATGTTGTGAATATTCTATAACTCTAAGTATGTACAGGCTGTAGTGAGTACAAGCTATGTAAATTCAAATTCAAATTTTATTTGTCACGTACACAGTCATACACAGTACGATATGTAGTGAAATGCTTGGACAACTGCTCGTGACCTAAAGAAAACAAAAAAGGAAAGGCTATGAATAAGATAGGAAATAAATATGAAAAATTAAAAAGGGTAAATTTAACTAGGAAGGAATAAAATATAAATTAAGGTTAAAAATGAAATAACTGTACAACACAAATTAGAATGAAGGGTAAATTTAACTGGGAAGAATAAGATAAAATATATAAATTAAAGTTGAAAATAAAATAACTGTACAACAAAATACACAATACACAATATAGAACTATATAAGAATGTATGAAGAAATCTAAATATAAATAAATATATACACAATAACAGCAGCTGTACAAGTATTAACCGGAAATAAAGAATATAGTGACCAGTGTTGTGCAAAAACAAAGTCCAGAAAGTCCAGTGTGTGTGTAAGAACCATATGTGTGGGTCAGTACTGTGTGGTGGTGTGATTGAGAGACCGTATCGCCTGCGGGAAGAAGCTCCTCCTCAGTCTCTCTGTGTTGGTCTTCAGGGAGCGGAATCGCTTTCCTGACCTCAACAGAGAGAACAGTCTGTTGTTGGGATGGCTGAGGTCCTTCACGATCTTCCTGGCCTTGGTCCGGCACCGCCTGCTGTAGATTGAGTGCAGGTCAGGGAGCTCGGAGCGGATGGTGCGCTCAGCTGACCGCACAACCCTCTGTAGAGCTCGTCTGTCCTGCATGGTGCTGTTCCCGAACCAGGTTAAGATGTTTCCCGCCAGGATGCTCTCTATGGTGCACGAGTAAAAGTTCCTGAGCACCTTGGAGGGCAGTTGGAAGTCTCTCAAGCGTCTGAGGTGGTAGAGACGCTGTCGGGCCTTTTTCACCACGGTGTTGATGTGACAGGACCATGACAGGTCCTGCGTGATGTGAACTCCGAGGTATTTGAAGCTGTCCACTCTCTCCACTGGGCCCTCGTTGATGACGGGGGTCTGGTAGTTCCTCTCCTGCTTAGTGCTGAAGTCCACTATCAGCTCCTTTGTCTTACTGACGTTTAGAAGGAGGTTGTTCCTCTGGCACCAGTTCTCCAGATTCCTAATCTCCTTCAGGTAGGCCGTCTCGTTGTTATCAGAGATCAGGCCCACCACGACGGTGTCGTCAGCAAACTTGATGATGGTGGTGGAGCTGGTAGTGGCCACACAGTCATATGTGTACAAAGAGTACAGCAGGGGGCTCAGAACACACCCCTGGGGGGCTCCAGTGCTGAGAGTGGTGGAGGCTGAGACATGTCCGCCCATCCTTACTGCCTGTGGTCTGCCAGTTAGGAAGTTGGAGATCCACTGACACATAGATGAGCTGAGTCCCAGATGCTCCAGCTTGGTGGTGAGTGTGGAGGGAATTATGGTGTTAAATGCAGAGCTGTAGTCTATGAAGAGCATTTTAACATAATTCCCCCTTCTAGTGTCCAAGTGAGTGAGTGATGTGTGGAGGAGATGAGAGATGGCATCGTCTGTGGAACGATTTGGACGGTAAGCGAACTGTAGTGGGTCCAGTGTGTCTGGTAGTGAAGAAATGATGAAGTCTCTGACCAGGCGTTCAAAGCACTTCATCACTACTGAGGTGAGGGCTACAGGGCGATAGTCATTGAGAGAAGCAGGGTGGGGTTTCTTCGGGACAGGAACAATGATGGACTCTTTGAAGCATGTGGGGATCACCGACTGAGATAAAGAGATGTTGAATATCTCAGTGAACACAGGAGCTAGCTGGTATGCGCAGTCTCTTAGGATATGACCTGGGATGCCGTCTGGTCCTGCTGCTTTCCTGGTGTTCACTCTCTTGAAGGCTCTCCTTACTTCATGCTCGGAGATGACGAGCACGTTTCCGGTGCTGGCAGTATCTTCCTGTCTGCAGCCGTTAGCGCCGCTAACACTAGCATTGTTGGAGACCTTAGCTGCAGCCTCGAAGCGAGCATAGGAGGTACAGGCTATGAACAGGATATAAATATGAAAAACTATACAGAATATGAAATAAATAACTTTACAGAATTTGAGATACACAGCTATACAGAAATGGGAACTATGCAAGTTGTAAACAGTTGTAGGATTAAAGATTATCGAATGTACAGAATGATTATTTACACAGAGCTATACAGTAGTGCAGTTAAGATAAGTGAGATATGTGGATAATTTCTACAGAGGCTATATAAAGTGCTAGTGGTTGTGAGTGGTGGTTCAGTCCATGTTATTATTGTGTGTTTGAGGGTACAGTTGTCCATTGTGTGTGTGTATGTTCAGTCCATGAGTTTAACGTGGGTCAGATGTCAGGAGGCAGAGTTCAGGAGTCTGACAGCTGTGGGGAAGAAGCTGTTCCGGTACCTGGTGGTCTTAGTCCGGAGGCTCCTGTGGCGCCTCCCAGAGGGCAGGAGGGTGAAGAGTCCATGTGATGGGTGACTGGGGTCTCTGATGATTTTCCCAGCCCTTTTCAGACACCGCTTCCTGTAGATGTCTTTTATGGCAAGAAGTGGTGCTCCGGCGATGCGCTGGGCAGTTTTCACAACCCTCTGCAACGCCTTCCGGTCCGAGGCAGAGCAGTTCCCGTACCAGACTGTTATACAGTTGGTCAGGATGCTCTCGATGGTGCAACGATAGAAGTTCACCAGGATGTCTGAGGACAGGTGGTTCTTGCTCAGAGTCCTCAAGAAGAAGAGGCGCTGGTGAGCCTTCTTGACCAGCTTGGAGCAGTTGGTCGTCCAGGTGAGATCCTCGGAGATGTGGACTCCCAGGAACTTGAAGCTGCTCACACGCTCCACAGCCGTCCCCTTAATGTGGATGGGTGGATGTGGGTCAGCATTCCTCCTGTAGTCCACAATGAGCTCCTTAGTCTTCTCGGTGTTAAGCAGCAGGTTGTTTGTGTCGCACCACTCAGCCAGACGATCCACCTCCTCCCTGTAGACGGCCTCATCGTTGTCACTGATGAGGCCAATCACCGTGGTGTCATCTGCAAACTTAATGATGGTGTTGGAATCATCAGCAGGTCTGCAGTCGTGGGTGAAGAGGGAGTAGAGGAAAGGGCTCATCACACAGCCTTGTGGTACACCGGTGTTCATCGTGATAACTCATGATAACTCGTGATAACTTTAACTGCCTCACTGCACGTTCAAAAATGTTTATAAAATCAAAAAACTGAAGAAAGTTTTCAATAACAAGTCAAAAATAACTGTATCAATTCTGACTTTATGTATTGCTATATAGCCAGATTTTAGCAGTTTGCTGGTCTGGAGCATTCAGGTGTGTGTTAACACAATGTTACAGTCTTCTCAGGAGTGGATGTCCCAGCAATTTAACCTTAACCTCCTAGGACCCAAACTCTTCCACGTCATGTTTAATTTCTCGTTGATATTTGGGCATATTGGGACCCGATGAATGTAAAAACAAAGAATTACCTGATTTTTTTTTTTTACCTGATTTTTTTTTTAAGAAAAATGAGAGCCACATATGGCAAGGCAAGGCAAGTTTATTTGTATAGCACAATTCAACAACAAGGTGATTCAAAGTGCTTTACAGAGACATTGTAAACAAAAACAAATAAAAAGCATGATTTAAAATTGATTAAAACAAACTAACTAATTAACAAACAAACAAACAAACAAAACAGTATATAAAATCAAAATAGATAAAATCAGAACAGTAGATAAAATCAGTAGTTAAAATGTTAGTTTTGAAATTTAAGCTTAAGTGCGGATTTGGTGCTTTATTTAAATGCAGCTGAGAATAGGTGAGTCTTCAACCTGGATTTAAATAAACTGAGTGTTTCAGCTGATCTGAGGCTTTCTGGGAGTTTGTTCCAGATATAAGGAGCATAAAAGCTGAATGCAGCTTCTCCGTGTCTGGTTCTGACTCTGGGAACTGATAAAAGACCGGATCCAGATGACCTGAGGGATCTGGAAGGTTCATACTGGGTCAGGAGGTCACTGGTGTATTTTGGTCCTAAACCATTCAGAGCTTTATAGGCCAGCATCAGAACTTTAAAGTCTATCCTCTGACGGACAGGCAGCCAGTGTAAAGACCTCAGAGCTGGACTGATGTGGTCCACTTTTTTGGTCTTAGTGAGGACTCGAGCAGCAGAGTTCTGAATGAGCTGTAGATGTCTGACTGATTTTTTTTAGGTAGACCTGTAAAGATGCTGTTACAGTAATCAAGCCTCCTAAAGATGAATGCATGGACTAGTTTTTCCAGGTCCTGTTGAGACATCAGATCTTTTATCCTTGAAATATTCTTGAGGTGATAGTAAGCTGATTTTGTTATTGTCTTAATGTGTTTTTCTAAGTTTAGGTCTGCATCCATCACTACACCCAAATTTCTCGCCTGGTTTGTGGTTTTTAGGTGTATAGATTGAAGTTCTCTGGTGACCTGTAATCGTTTTTCTTTGGCACCAAAGACTAAACCAAAAACTGTTTTTGTTTAGCTGGAGAAAATTGTGGCACAACCAGTCATTAATTTCCTCAATGCATTTACCAAGAGCCTGCACAGGGCCTCGGTCTCCTGGTGACATTGTGATATATATTTGTGTGTCATCTGCATAGCTATGATAGTTTATTTTGTTGTTCTTTATAATCTGTGCCAGTGGGAGCATGTAAATGTTAAACAGAAGGGGTCCCAAGATGGAACCTTGGGGAACTCCACATGTGATACTTGTTCTGCTCAGATGTGAAGTTACCTATTGATACAAAGTATTTCCTTTTTTCTAAGTATGTTTTGAACCAGTTTAGCACAGTTCCTGAAAGACCTGCCCAGTTCTCCAGTCGTTTGAGTAATATGTTGTGGTCAACTGTATCAAATGCTGCACTGAGATCCAGTAAAACTAAGACTGACATTTTTCCACTGTCATTAAACATTTTGGTCAGAGCGGAAGTAATTGAGCTGTTGAGAAACTGCTTTTTCAATGATCTTACTTAAAAATGGGAGATTTGAGATCGGCCTGTAGTTGTTCATTTGTGTCTTGTCAAGATTGTCCTTTTTCAGTATAGGTTTTATTACAGCAGTTTTTAGTGGTTCTGGAAACACACCTGATATTAAAGAAAAGTTGACGATCTGTAACAGGTCTGACTCCAAAGTCTTTGAGACCTTTTTGAAAAAACTTGTTGGCAGGACATCTAAACAGCAGGAGGAGGAGTTCAGTTGACCTAAGATGTCCTCCAGGTCTTTGCTGTTAATCGGGTGAAACTGTTTTATGGTGTTTAAACAGTTTTTCAGTGGACACAGTACATATCCTGGATCTGCTGTTGATGTACCAATTGCTTGTCTAATCTTTTGGATTTTTTCTGTGAAGAATTTGGCAAAGTCATTGCAGGCCATGATCGAATGAAGTTCACCTGCCACTGACACAGGAGGGTTTGTTAGCCTGTCAACTGTGGAAAATAAGACCTGAGCATTATGGCTGTTTTTAGTGATGATGTCAGAGAAGTAGGACCTTCTTGCACTCCTCAGTTGATATAGATGTCGTAATGAACCTGGAGGTTTGTTTTTCTCCATCTGTGCTCAGCTTTCCTACACTCTCTTTTTTCATTTTTCACTAGTGTGCAGTTTCTCCATGGAGACTTTTTCCTTCCAGAGATAACCTTCACCTTAATGGAGGATATATGTTTAAAATTTCGATAGAAGAGTAGCAGTATAATGTCCTCGTAAGTGGATATCAGGCCCTTGTAGAGCAAAATTGATTATTTTAGAATAAATAACCCAAAATGTGATGTCCACATATGTGGACGCCAGGTCCTAGGAGGTTAAGGTCACAAGGTCAAAAAACCTAAGAGCCTAAGGTAAAGATAATGACAGTTCAATTAGAAAAAGACTGAACAAGTATGACTTGTTTAGAAGGTTTGCCAGAAGAAAGTCTCTTCACTCTAAACAGAACATGCAATAGTTACATCTGAACAAACCACAAGACTTGTGCCTTTATACAGATGAGACACAGTGCAGGTACTTTGCTATACTGCATAAAACCAAACACAGCACATCAGCACAAACGCGTAATACCAACAGTAGCACAGTGGTGGAGGCATGATGATTTGGGCTTGTTTTGCAGTCACAGGACATGGACAAACTTTCAGTCACTGAGTCGACTATAAACTCCTCTGTACACAAAAGCATTCAAAAGACAGATGTGAGGACATCTGTTGAATAGATAAGGCTTAGCTGAAATTAAATAATGCATCAGGAATATGATACCAAGCACGGCAGCAAATCTCCAACAGAATGACTGAAAAAGAAAAGAATCAAGGTTTTGCAGTGGTCCAGTCAACAGCCAGACCTCTAGCTGATTGAAATGCTGAGGTGGGACTTTAACCCTTGTGTCATACTGGGCCCTTTTTGGGTCCCTTTGTGTGTTTGCATGAAAGCCATTTTCACTGTGTTGGGTGTAATATAGCCAAACTTGCCAAACGGCTTCGTTTTTGTAAAATATTTAAAATTCCAGTCTGATTTTCTTAAATCAGCCTAACACGGCTGAGCAGCAAAAATACTCACACTGATCACCCTAGGGACCGTTTTGGGCCCATTGACTTCCATTATAAACGCTATTTTTCACGCCAGAAAATTTACGGTCAAAGGGAAAGTCAGGTCTCCAGCTTAGGTTTCGTTTTGGACTACAGGCCTTAGAGTTGTAATTTTTTTATTTGTCCACCGGGTGGCGCCCTTGGTTCACATTTGACCTCTGCTGGAAAACAGCGGGCTGCTTGGACAGACCTGCCGGAAATGACGCCTCTTCTCCGGCGTGCAGCAGCGGCTTCGCCCGCTGATCGGGCGGACCATTTTTCGGTCCCTAGGACCATGAGAGGGTGCATTTTTTTTTTAGTCAACAGGAAATGACGTATTTGTTGTCACGTGGTACCGGAAGTGTGCGCTGGAAAAAGGAGTCCGACGCAACATGCCCCGATCATCGTCGCGAGTTAACCCGGGAGAATGCACTCATTTCGGCCTCGACGAGCAGCATTTGCCGCCTGGAGACCATTTTCTGGTTCTGGAAAAAAAAATAAAAGGCGATCGAAATGACTCTTGGTGCCAATCTTTAGTCCATCTAAAGGCCTAATTATAATAACAATCAAATATTACTTCAAATGTTTTTTTGGGAAAATATTTAGTTTTTTAGTTTTTTTTTTTAGTTTTTTTGTAATTTAAAGGGTTAAAACAACGAAAATATAATTAAAACTTTATATGAATATTTCAGGGAGAAGTAGTTTTAAAAGACTGACCAATTTAAAGTGAAAAAAAAAATTAATATTTAATATTTTTATTGCACTTTTTGGGCGTGGTCGATAGTGTGCATTTTATGAAATGCGCTCCTGGAAAAAAAATAAAAGGCGATCGAAATGACTCTTGGTGCCAATCTTTAGTCCATCTAAAGGCCTAATTATAATAACAATCAAATATTACTTCAAATGTTTTTTTTTGAAAATATTTAGTTTTTTTGTTTTTTGGGGCTAAAAAAACAGGGCGTTCATGTAATAAAACTGGGATTTAAAGGGTTAAAACAACGAAAATATAATTAAAACTTTATGTGAATATTTCAGGCAGAAGTAGTCTTAAAAGACTGACTCATTTAAAGTGGTAAAAAATATTAGTATATAACATTTTTATTGCACTTTTTGGGGCGGGACCTTTTTTGGTCCCCAGGGTGATCAACGTAAGTTTTTTAAAGGATGACACAATTAAGAGAGCTGTGCATGAACCCCAATGAAATGAAGCAATGATCCTAAGAAGAGTGGGCCAGAATTCCTCTACAGTGATGTGAGACACGACAGTCCTACAGAAAATGCTTAAAGTTATTACTGCTAAAGATGCTTCTACAAGCTACTGAATCGTGGGGTGTACCTGTCTGAATCTTTTCATCATTATCTGCGTCGCCTGTAAAACTCAGGTGTAGGTTAACTCTTTCAAACTACACAGCTCAGTGAAAACACTGTAAAATATTCAAACTCCTCCTGGTGTAAGCTATGGGCTACTATATCAATACCAGAATGTTTTATTCTCTACCAAAATATCCAGCATCAGTGGAGCTCTAGGCTTGATCAATTCACACATACATATGAAAGCTGCAAAGCTCTTGTGAAAAAAAAATATTCAAACCTCAAACTCTTCACAGTGTGAACCTGTGATGCTGGACTCTCAGTGGTTTTAGCACGGCCAAGCAGGTCAGTAAACAGTGAGTCAGTTTCATCCTGTTACTGAACGCAAAACAAGCATATCTATCACTGTTTAGAAATATACAGAGATTCTCTTAATTTCAGCTTTTCTGCTGGTGTAACAACCCCCATCGGAGAGTTTACTTCAAGAGGAAATGGCATCTAAAAAAGGATTCCAGCTCCGGCAAACTCTTATATATGTTCCCCTGCTTTAATCATCTTTATGCAGCCTAGTTTCACGGTATGTTTTTTCCCCTCGTCATCCCCCACCCCGCCCAGCGTGAGAACTGCTGCCTTAGCCGACAGTAACAGACTGTGCGGGGCAGCTCCCAGGTGTAAACGCAGGGTCCCACTGAATGAGCCTGCAGCATGGCGTGATGAAAAAGAACATGCTCAGAAAATGTCATCTCAGGATATATAGAGGAGGAGAAAAAAAAGCCCAATAAAATAACAACAACTGGGCCACATCAGCGCTCTGCACACTTGGGTTGGTTTCAGAGCCAAAAGACCACTCTTTGACGTCAAAGTAAATTTACAGCGCAGATCATCTGGGCGTGCATGATTGATGGCAGCCGCCACCGTGACCGCTTTCCCTGCTTCACGTGACCTGCAGGGTTTAACCAGCTCCGTCAATCCAGTTATGTCAACGTCCACCGCCTCCCTGCTCCGATGTTTCAGATGATCCCAATGATATCCGAGCCACAGTGCTGTTTGCTGTTTGTGTTGGATATCTGCCTGGATTTGAATGCATGCTTGCTGTCATGCTTTAGAAAAGGGAGAGCTCACGATGGCTCGCTGCGGCGGCCTGCCTTGTTGACTCGGGATCACGGACGCCTGAGGTTAGCAGTCTGCAGCAAAGTCAGTGTGGCGGAAGAGGACACTGATTTCTCTTGATGTCTCACAGAAATCACAGAGGAACATTCACGCTGGGTTACTGTTTCAGATCTCATCAGTCGGGGCTGTTCTTTGCATTTCCAGGAGTTATTTACTCTCTTATTGAACCTCAGCTGCCTGCACCTGTCTCATCTGCTTAGTGACTTGTCAGAGCCCTCGCAGAACGACTCACACAACTTGTTGCTTTCGATCAAAGGTGCCTGTTTGGGCGCACAGAAAGACTGAAAATGTTTAAACCCATATACGGGTTGCATGTGTGGGTGGAGAGAGGGCGAGAGACATGGAAAAACAAAAGTGGATGCATAGCATTCTGGTTTATTGAGGCTACTGTGGGTGTAGCAGCTGGTATCTCTGCTTCTCCTCTGATGATTTCTCTCTGTGCCTCGAGAAAGAAACAGAAGTCTCATAATGAAAATTTACTGCCACGTCTGACATGTCTCATTACGTCACTGACCAAATGATGGCCAGACGTTTGTGAGAGCAAGAATAAGTCTTCTCTGAGCGGTCAAATGAGCCTGAAAATCTTCAAGCTGCCTTTTTTAACAAACTCTTTAAGATGGCGAGTTTCAGCAAAAATCAGCAGCGTGTCACAGCTGCACAACTAGGCCGAACATTTCACGGGTATCACAGATGCAGTCCAGATAAACTGAACTGCCGGGCTATGATTAGACATGGCGAGAAGGAGTGAAACACAGAGGTCTGCGGTTGGTGTCACTCCAGAAAAGAGAGAAAAACACTTAGTGACGCCTCCCAATAAGCCGTGGCGAATCGTCCAGTGGCCCCCAGCTGGTACGAGACATTGCCTGGCACGGCTTTGCATCGGCCTGGCAGGGCCAGGCGTGCTTCCAGACATCACGAGGTGATGGGCGCATGGAACCGATGCAGCTCTGTTTGCCCCTCGAGATGTGCCGTGACGTGGCAAGGCTGAGATAAGGAGGGCTGTGTGCTGCTGCCCTGTCTCTGTGCTGCTCCAGAGTGATGTAAGGAGATGCAGGAGCAGAGGAGGACAGTCAGCACTGATGCTCTGAATACATGCTGCATATTTTAAGAGTACTTATTAGGCTTTCTTATCTTTTGTCAAATATGTGTTGCAGTGTTGGATGTTAAGAGATAAAAATATTAGCAGTAACTATAACTCTGTTGTCAAATGTAGATCGAAATTGAATTATGTTTTTTGGGGCTTTTAATCATTTCTCTGAACTTTTCGTTTTCCACCGTGGAATGGTTTTACTGCTTACATCTTTACTGACTTTAAAAATGTTTTAAAAAGAATTGGGTGCACAAGCTTAAATGTGTTTTGGATTTTCTCTAATCCAATCCATATATACACACATCACCACTACCTGTTGAAGTCAGCACTTTAGAGGACCAGAAGTTTAATGTTAGCTTTACGCATAAAGCAGTCTATGGATCATTATCCTGTTGGAACATCCAGCTGTGTCCAAGTGTCAACTATCTAGCTGTTAATAATAAGGTTGAAGAATTTGGAGGTACCACTGGCAGCAAAATAGCTCCAGAGCATGATGCTGCCACCACCATGCTTGACAGCTGGTGTTCCAGAAGTTTCCAGTTCAGACTTGAGCTCTGGTGGTTCCTGGGAGCAACCGATCTATCTTCCTGTCATGTGTGGGTGACGGTTTGGGCTTTCTTCCAGACCTCGGACAGTTCTCCTTCTTAGATCTTCACTGTTCCTTGAACTTTCTCATTTTTCTGAGTCTTGGTCAATCTAATGAGTGCTGTCAAACAAATGCTTTTTGTGCTGCAAGCTGCAGTCAATCATCATTACTAAAGAGGAGTTAATTGGCCTTGTCAAGTTAAAAAGCTTCAGCATCACTTATTAAAAGATTTAAGTGTGAATATGTTTGTGTGGATTAAAGAAAATGCAACATAAATTCAAACTTGTGCACCCAATTATTGTTTTTTAAAGATATACAATCATTCTACCTGGGATTACTTGGAAAGATTACTTCAAAGAAATCTGTAAATCTGAAGACTCTAATGACCTTCCAGGGAGGGAAAAGGGCATTTGATGATCTTTAGGACAGCGGTGATGACTCTCTATGCATTTTTCTTTCTGCACAGCTGTAAAACTGCATACAAACACACAGCATTCAATATACACTCTGTGGAGCAATATTAGAAAGATGCTATCAGTTTTTGGGTGAGGTGGTTCTCCCTGACTATCATCAGAAAGCAAAGTCTGTTAGGTCCACACTGCAGAACAGGAAAACCAAGACTCTCCATACATGCCCCACTCATGAAAAGTGTCAGAATATCTGTTTTCTTTCTCCTGCAATCAATAATCATCTCCTTGATCTTGATTGTAGGGATCATGTTGCTATTTGCTATAATGGAATTTAGATTTGCTCTTGTACTGATATAATGGTTCAGCAGAAATACATATTTTGTATGAAATATGGATACATTTATAGTGAAATATCAACTAGTTATCAAATAAAATAGATGAGCATGCTGTACATATTACACCCTATAAAACACAGACACAGCTACCATGACATCACCCATGACTGGTATAGCAGAGATGGTCATCCAGTTCTGAACTTCCAATCTTATGGAATTTCATCAACACTAAGGAAACATATTTATTGTTTTTCAATCAGCAGTGAGCCAGCTACGCATGATAGAGCCAAAATCCCAGAGCTGTCAGAGTTCACGGCTCCGATGACACTTAAAAGACTTCCCATTACAGATATCACCCTTCAACTTTCCCAGTTGAACACATGCGAGGTGTCATCTATCCAACTATGTGGCAACCTGCTTACTTTTCAATAAATGTAACTTTGAACTTTGGATAAAGAAAGGCTCAGATTTCAGATTTGATTCTGTCATAATGTTTTTAAGGGGATTTTGGACATCTATTTTTATTTCTTCATAAATCAGAAACTACTGTCAACAGCCAGAACAGTAACAGGTCCCAATTGTGTATATATTACATCCTAATTGTGTGTGTGTGTGTGTGTGTGTGTGTGTGTGTGTGTGTGTGTGTGTGTGTGTGTGTGTGTGTGTGTGTGTGTACACACTTACTACATCGGCAGTAAGTGAGACTTATTCCCAGTGGGTGTTGAGCTACACCTAGGCTCCCCTTTGTCACTGATTAAGAATCAGTGAATTAAGAATTTTATGTGGTTCCTTTGGCTTCATCAGGCGGTGGCCTGTAGCTCACACTGAGGTGTTCTTCAGCTGAGTGTGAAGGGGCAAGAATGAAAATCAGCACCTCCGAGTCCAAGCCCATGTTTCTCAGCTTGAAAAGGGTGGAGCGTGCACTCTGGGTCAATGACAAATTCCTGCCTCAAATAGTCAGTTGGGAGACTGACAGGTGATGTTCACGCTGTACCTGTGTTTTTTGTTCTGAAGAGAGAGCTGAGTGTAAAAACGAAGCTGTCAACTTACTTGTCAGTCTACGCCTCTGCACTCACCTCTGGTCATAAGCTCTGTGTAGTGACTGAAAAAATGAGATCGCAGACACAAGTGGAAATAAGGTTCCTCCAAGCAGTGGCTAGAGTCACCCTTAATTAAATAGGCTGAGAAGTTCAGTCATTCAGCAGGGACTCGGAGCTGAGCTGTTACTCCTCCACATTGAAAGGAGGCAGTCAAGGTGACTTGGGCATCTGACTAGGAAGCCTCTTGGGTGCCTCCTAGACTAGGTGTTATAGTCAAGTCCTACAGGAAGAATGTCCCAGGGCAGAGACAGGACATGCTGGAGAGATTAAATCTGTCAACTGGTGTGGAAATGCCTACATGTCCTCCCAGCTGAGCTGGAGGAGGTGGTCGTGGAGAGGGAGGTCTGGGCATCTAGGTTTAGACTGCTGCCCCCTTGACCAGTAGAAGAAAACGGATGACTGGGCCTGGAAAAGAGCAAAATTAACAGAGTCGATCCATTTTAAACATGGCAAGAGTTTAAAGAGTGAGATAGATAGATAGATAGATAGATAGATAGATAGATAGATAGATAGATAGATAGATACATACATACATACATACATACATACATACATACATAGATAGATAGATAGATAGATAGATAGATAGATAGATAGATAGATAGATACATACATACATACATACATACATACATACATACATACATACATAGATAGATAGATAGATAGATAGATAGATACATACATACATACATACATACATACATACATACATACATACATACATACATACATACATACATACATACATACATACATGTGGCAGTATTTTGCATTTCAGTTGACCTTTATCATATTTCCCTCTCCTGTTCCTATATACAGGAGAGAGAACTATATAGATACTGTTTAAAGGATATTATGAGTGTATGATTAAATCCTCCATTATGTGATGTAATAAGCAGCTTATGAGCCCAATATTTACTGAGCTAAGCTGTCCTGCTGAAATCTTTGTTGCTGCCAGTATCATGTCAGTCCTCATGTACCATTTACAGTTTGCTGGGTGTGTGCTGGTGCCTTAAAGAGACAGGAGGTAAAAAAGACTTGCTTCAGTCACGGGCAGAACCCGGAGACGTACAGCGTGCTGTAGAGCTGGAAATGAGCACAGCAGGTCCCCTTAAGGCACCGTGTCTGAATGACACACATCTATTATATTTGAGCTTCTCTTTTGCTGTTGTCATTACCTTCCTCTTAATCTGAAACGTGTTACTTTTCTTTATAAACCTCTGTAGGTTTTTCTCGACTTTTGCAAATCACTAATTTGCATTTACTTTTGTTTGATTGTATTGCATTGTTTTACCGTTATTGTGTGAGCTTTGTAGGATATTTTTAGTTTCTCACCCGCTTTTATTTTTTATTTTTCATTCAAATTTCCTGCATGACTCACCTTGGAGCACCATCATACCAACTTGTGATAAACCTCTTGTACTGACATGACAGTTCTTTAAAAACAAATGTATTGAAATAAGCTCTGCGTGGCTGGATTTAAACCAAAAGACCATTTTTCATGTTTGCATGATTTATCATTATTATTAACATTTTGTAATAGTTTGTAGCAGCAAGCTCTGAGCTGCATTAGCCCCACAAGCCTACAAACATCTACTCAATTAGCTTGGAAGGGAATACAGCAGAAAAACCAACACTTATTACTGCTGCAGAATTAGCCATGTAGCCGATTTCCTTGTGGGAATTACTGAATTATTATGTTCCCCAAGCGAAACAGTCCCCTGTCTAAAATCGCCTGGAATGCTTTTTAAGTTGTCTGAATTAATGCCTTTTAACAGATTTCATTTCTGTGAGTTTACTTAGATTACAGAAGCAAGCATGCTAACTCTGAAATCCAGCCAGCTTTGTTTCTGCAGTCAGCTGTGATAAACACACAGACTTTTTCAGTCCACAGCAGACGAGACCGAAGAAAAGAACCAGCATGAGGAGACCATTAGCTAAATCACTGTACACCATCTGACTAAAGAGACTGTTAAGGCTCCGTGCATCACATGGTCATCGCTGACCCAAATACAAAAAAGCTTTTATTAAGAGATGTAAACAGATGGAGAGCTGCCAGTGTGGATTTAAGGGTCTTTTGTTTTTGTTTTTTTGTTGTTTTTTTATGAGGGATTATGATTTGAAGGACTTTCACCATACTGTACTGGTAGGATGGGTAGATACAGTAATGTCCAAAACTCTTGAGCCATCCCTCATTTCTCCTAAGTTGCTAGAAAAATGTGAAATGGGTGCAGTGATTTATTGAACGATGTGGATTCAGAGTTTCTAACCAGGTTGAAAGTCAGTATTTGGTACGACCACCTTTATTAAAGCCTTGATTTCCACCATGTAATCAAATGAGTGTTTTCTATCCACTGTTTGCTCTTCCTGTCATATGGAGGACAGCTAATGAGTGCTCCAGCAATGGTCGGTGGAGTCATTTGTTAGATTTTGGATCAACAATTGTTTTGGAGTCAAGTGGTAAAACACATTTGTTGTTTCCACCTTTAGCAAGAATAGTTTTCTTGCATATGTTGTAAAGCAGTGTGTTTTGTTGGAGACTATTTACGTTGTAGATTCTCACTGAAGGCATCAAAACTATGAATGAACACATATGGAAATACGTAGTAAACAAAGTTTCGATGCCTTCAGTGAGAATCTACAACGTAAATAGTCATGAAAATAAAGAAAAACCAATAAATGAGAAGGTGTGTCCATACTTTTGACTGGTAGTGTATATATATGCTTTTAGAAATGAAAAATATACCTCAAACTTGCACTATGAAAAATGTCGGAACTGTTTTCTGTTTTCTGTTTTATTTTATTTTAATTTTAGTCTACTCTATAGCACATTTAAACAAAGTGACCCAAAGTGCTTTAGGGACAAGCACATTTTCCTTCCAGGTCTCCAAAAAAATCCAGTTTCTAAATAAACGAAAGCTGAAAGGAAATTAAAGATGATGATTAAATCATGACACACTGTTCTATTGGTACAGACAATACTGACCCTGTATTTACTTGGTATCGGATTGATGCCAACTTTGTACTATTGCACAGCACAAGTCATCAGACACACCCCCTCAAACATGTCTGGGCTTGTGTCATTGCTGTGGATGGAATTTAAATGCAAGGCTCTGTCTATATCATCAATTTCCTACTATTTCATATTATGCTCTTATTGTATGACATGATCTGTGGTCTAATATGTGATATCAACAAATATTAGACCACATAGGTCTGTCGTAGTTCAGTATCACCCAAGGTCTATATGAACTATCATCTGTCATCCATTATTCTTTGTTGATCCACTTAGGCTACGTTCACACTGCAGGCGAAAGCGCATCAAATCCAATTTTTTTGACCCTATGCGACCCATATCCGATCATGGTATGACAGTGTGAACAGCACAAATCCGATATTTTCAAATCCGACCTGGGTCACTTTCGTATGTGGTACTGAATCCGATACATATCTGATGTTTTAGAAAGCAACTGCTGTTTGAAGGGTCATGTCGCATTAAATCCGTCTTTTACGTCACTGACACAAGACAGACGCCAATTATCAGTGCCGGAGAAGACATCGTGAACGCTTCCTGGCCATCCAGTGAAACTGCTGGGAAGACAACGTTGGAGAAACGTGAACATTTTATTTGTACTGTATAACCTGCAGATTCTGTCAGAAATCTGCAGCTATCCTTTGAAGCACCGCTCCTCTTAAACAGCAATAAGGATAATTATTAGGTTATCTACAGTATTATGTAAATAACAAAATAACTTAAAGCAAAAATTGGGAAACGTCAAGTCTGAAGTCTTTATATTAAGGGCCATCAGTCAAACAATACTGTTTGCTCTGGGTCTATACAGAGCGCGTTGTGTGTGACGTCTTGTTTTGCGCATGCGGGCCGCTTTGAGCGTTCACACTAGAGCACGTTTGCTGTCGCATTTTATTTGTAGTGTGAATAAGCAGACAAAAAAATCGGATTTGATCAAAAAATCGGAATTGAGCATTAAGACCTGCAGTGTGAACGTAGCCTTAGAAAACAAACATGCCACTGTAACGAAACTTCTTAAAAATTCAATAAAATTTGATTTATCCAGAAGATAATGAGTACTTTTACTTTACTTACAGGCATGCTGAGGTCCTTTACCTGAGTAAAGCATTTGAATGAGATACAGTGAGGTTTTTTTTACCCAAACCACAGGTGTCATAATGAGCTGCAGCTATCAGCTCTTTTGGTGCCTCTGAAAATTTATTGGATTAATGAAGTCCTGAATCACAGGGGCAGCACGGTGGCACGGTGGTTAGCACTGTTGCTGCAATTGAGTTCAATTCCAACATCAGGCCGGGGTCTTTCTGTGTGGAGTTTGCATGTTCTCCCCGTGTTTGCGTGGGTTCTCTCCGGGTACTCCGGCTTCCTCCCACTGTCCAAAGACATCAGAATCAGAATCAGAATACTTTATTAATCCCGAAGGAAATTAGGGTTACAGCAGGCAGCACGCTAATTGCGCATGTGCACTTACAAAGGAACCTTCTGACCAACTTAACACAAACATCACATTGGGGAGACACGTCAGAAAGGTAGGCTGATAGGAAAAAAAACAACGAAAATACATAACATGAGGTAAGAGGAGGAGGAGAGAGGTAAGACATGCAGCTTGTGGGGATAGGTTAATTGGATAATCCAAAGTTGCCACTAGGAGTGAATGTGAGTGCGAATGGTTGTCTGTCTCTGTGTGTTAGCCCTGCGACAGACTGACGACCTGTCCAGGGTGTACCCCACCTTTCGCCCTATGACAGCTGGGATAGGTTCCAGCGCTCCCCACGACCAGAGACTGTAATCCGATTACTTTTTTTCAAGTAACGAGTAAAGTAAGGGATTACTATTGCAAAAACGGTAATTAGATTACCGTTACTTTCCCGTAGGAACGCTGCGTTACTGCATTACTAAAACCGTGATTTTTTTGCGAGAATGTCTCATGACAGTGACGTAAGCAAGTGCGATGTTCATGACAAGAGCTGTGTGCAGATCAACAATGGATCGCCTGCGGGAGAGAGTATAAGCGTGCAGCGTTTAAAGTGTGGAAGTACTGACCTTACTTTAAGTTTGATTCCAAAAGTGACAAAAACATTAGCGTCCATTAGCATTGTGCGTGGGAAGAAAACTTCTTTTTACAGCAAAAAACCCCTAAACTTCCAAGCAAACACCGAGTAGCTACGACGTAATGGGAAATTCACAGAGAAACTCACGGATTCTTTCACTGACCGCTGCGTAACACATGCACCAGGGTAAACCTGCGCCTACCCAACTCCTGCTTTACAGGTGAAAATAGAGCAACAGGACCGCTGAGTCTTTGACTTTATTTATTTTCTGCTGTGTTTTACTTGCATCTATTTGAAAGAGTGAGTGTAAACACAAAAAAATATATATATTTTATGTGCTGGAATGTGCAGAAAATAGGTTTAAATAGGTTTAAAACAAATTTCTTCCAGTCAGAGAATGTTGCATATAATTAAATGTTTGCTTGATGCATAAAGTTAAAAGATTAAAACTAATAAAACAAGTTTTAAAAAAGGACTTTTCCATTTGATTACATTTTGTATGATGGATTGTGCAGAAAAAGTAGAATTGGGCTGAAAGATCTATCGCTTTATCACCTATTCAGGTTGTAAATCGTGTTTTTAAAAAGTAACTAAGTAACTAAGTAATTAATTACTTTTGAAAATAAGTAATCAGTAAAGTAACGGGATTACTTTTGGGGGAAGTAATCAGTAATTAGTTAAAGTAACTTGACCAACACTGCCCACGACCCTGAAAAAGGATAAGCGGAAGCGAATGGATGGATGAATCACAGTGACGTTTCCCTGTGAAGGTGTATTTTTCCAGCAGGCCAGTTTTATATTTAGACATTATTTGCAGACAGCTAATTCTCCAGTGGACCTCCGTGATGACACCAGCTGTGGTTCCTGGATGATTTATGGAGCAACTGGGAAGCTTCTGTATTATTTTACAGAATACAAATAAGCTAGTGCCAACAATACCTGCTATTCAGTCAAAGTCCATAAACATCTGCTCCAATTTCATAAACTTGAGCAAGGTATTGGAACCCAACCATCTATTGGGGATGGCAGTGAACAGGGTATATTTAAATGCTTTGGTGTTTCAGTAGTCAAAATTCTCCAAAACACGATCTGCTGACAAAATCTTGTGGACATTTTGAACTCAACATCAGTTTTCTGTGTTTAATTTCATTTTGCAATCATGCAAATCCCTAATTTTAGTTAAAAGAGTTATTTTACTGCTCCATAGTCACAAACTGGATGGGTTTTTAGGGGAAACTAGAGGACATGTGGCCGCATGTGAGCCCCATTAACCTACAATACACATGATTATTCATCCCCTGTTTAGCAGGTGGTGCAGCCTGAGGAGCGAGGCTGGAAAATCCAGTTTTCATATTTTAATGATGTTTAACTATCTAGACTGTTTTGATGAGATTTGCCTAGTTTGGTAGATATTAGCTGTAGAAATGTCTGTCTTCTGTGAAATATAATTGAATTAAATGACACTCATTTTGTGAAGCTCAAACCGGTAAAAGAAAAAGTTGCTTTCTGTGCTTCCTTCTAAGGTATTTTATACACATTACACTTTACTAAATACTTTAAATTGTTGTAGTTTTGTAACAGTGACTGTCATCTGTACTTTTGTTGTACATCATAATGAATATTAAAGGTGCAAAACACCGAAATTCGTTATGCAACAGCATGTTTAACCATTAGGTTTACAGTGCAGATTTCTTCTTTTTCTTCTTCTCGCTCCTTTTAGGAGTCTGCACAGCAAATCATCTGCCTCCATCTCCCCCTGTCCCTACCATCCTCCTCTGTCACACCAACCCTCTGCATGTCTTCTTCACATCCATCACTCTCCTCTTTTCCTCCTGCCTGGCAGCTCTGTCTTCAACATCCTTTATCCAATATATCCACTTTCCCCTCCTCTGCACATGTGCAAAGTATCTCAGCCTTGTCCCTCTAACTTTGTCTCCAGACTGCTCGACCTCAGCTCGACCTCTGATTAAGTCATTTCTAATCCTGTCAGTTCTGGTCACTTCCACTGTCTACAAACCATAAAACATACCAGCTCTCACTAGCATCTGGTAAACTTTCCCTTTCACTTTTGTTTCTTTACATCTGTCACAAATCACCCCTGTTCTTGATAATCCCAGTGTTTGATTTGGCAAAGATTTTAGGAGCACATTAGGACACTAGGAGTAGACTGGCTCGGGACCCCCACCTCCAGCAACCACGCTCCAACCTGTTGGGAAATACACAGTTTTCCTTTGCAAACAGTGTTTGCCACAATCAAAAAGATAGTTTCTGCCCAGAATGTTGACTTTAAATCACTTAATTAACTTTCCATGAAACGGTATAAAATGTTAAATGTAATGAAATCTGGTCAAATGAAATCCACCTGATGGGTTTGCATCCAGTTTATGCCAAGCATAAGTATTTGAATGAATTAACCTTTAAATTTTTACATATTTCAGTTGCAGTTTACTCAAAATTATTGCTTTACGTTTACTGGGAGTGAAAATCTATTTTATTTTTGTGGAGGCGGGGAGTTGACAATTTGTCTCCAGGCCTCCGCGACTTTGGCATAAAATACGACACGAATGTTTGCTCAGACTTGGGTGAACTGATTTAAATTTGGCAATCAAACACTTTCAATTGCGCGCACCTGTGAAATTCTCTCAAAATCCTTTACAATATTGTGTATATTATGTCAGTGAGGACTTTGCAAAATGCTTGCAGGCTAATTTTTAAAGTTTAAATGCCACAAAGTTTGTTTCCAGCTACTAAATTGTGAATAATTTCTGGTTTTCTTCATCTTCTTCGAAAGTAAACTGCATTTACAGCTCAATAGATTTCACACACTATTCTGTTTATCACAACAATAAGTGGAATGAACAATAAGAAAGGTCAGCCACCACCTTGAGCAATTCACTCTAAGGGCTTAAACCCCCCAGATTTACAGATATAGTGCTGTGTCACTGTATCTATTAGTAATGTGGAATTAAAGGCTGTGCCCAGAATACTCATGATAAAAGAAAAAGGAAACATCTGGTTTCACCCTCTGTGGTGAATTTTTACCATGAAGTCTACATTTTATCATTCTGTGCTTAAACCTCTGTGCTTTGTACCAAAAGTTTCAAAAATGTGTGTAATTACATTATCTGAACCAAATGCTGTTAAAAGGTGCCGGACACACTCTTAGTGTTTAAAATCTTGAATCCCCCCTTTAACAGCCTCTCAGCGAGCTCACAGACGGTGAGAAATCAGTCAAGCCGCGCAGGCTGAATACAAAATGGGTTTTACACTTAATTCTAACTGGCACCAAATAGGTCTTAAAGAAGAGGCTTAAATCACCGCGTCATGGTGGATGTTGGGTTATAATCACTGCTGTTAATGTCTTGCCCCAGGAGCTCCAGTTCGAGCGGCTGACTCGGGAGCTGGAGGAGGAGCGGCAGATCGTGGCTAGCCAGCTGGAGAGGTGCATGCTGGGAGCCGAGTCACCAGAAGGAGACAGCAGCAGGTAGATTTGACTAAAGTGATCACATCAAGTATTTGGAAGATTTTTGCAATTAAAAACACACAGTATCTCATGACAAAAATACACATGACCACCTCTTATCGTTTGAGTTTTCCTTTCAACATTGGCTGCTTTTTCACCCTATTCAGCCCTTACTTGTATCTGACCATTTTCATTCAAATTATTTTAGTATTTGTGTGCCAAGAAAATTATTACCAAAGACCCATTAACTGACAAACGTGGTACATCTATGTGCAGTGTATCCTTGAGTTTTTCTTTGGATGTTACTCAAGGACATGCAAGGACATATTTTTTGTTGGACCCTAGTTTCTTCAGTGTAAGCATGTATAAATGGGTAAGAAGAAGAAGGATGTTAGCATTAATAAATACAGTGCAGTACTGTGAAAAAAGTCCTGAGCCACCCTCATTTCTCGATCTTTTGTTAGAAAAGAAACACTTCTTTTGCCCTCCACTTGTCCAGTTCCCTAAAGGACAAACTGCAGAGCACGCTGAGATATGCAAGTTTTCAGGTAATAGCTTTTTGTGAATCACCTATTTTTGCATCTATTGGTTTCTATTTTATTTCTCTCAGCTTTGTTATCTTTGGCATTCTTCATAGATTCAAATAAAGAAAACAAAACAAATGATGTGATTTTGTGCAATATACAAACAAACAAAAAAGGCTCAGGTATTAGGACTGGACTGAAAATGAGTGTAAAAGCAGCCAATGTCCAAAGAAACAGTGTGAAAGAACTTTAGTAAGTCTAGAATTATTGCTCAACTTTAATTTAGCATACTTACAAGGAACTCTGGCCCCTTGAAAGTATTTTTTTTTTTCATTTAATTTTCGTATCTGTAGCAAAACAGCCCTAATAATGCACCTATATTTGTTGTTGTTGTTATATGGATTCCAGCTGGCTGTAAATCACACCCAGCTCCAGAAAGCTCTGTCAAACCACATAATGGTGAAATCTGTCTTCACGAGGAGTGATGTTCAGCCAGCTGACAGTCACTTTGTGGTGTCACAGCCAGCATACATCACTCTGAGCACAAACAGAAACCTTGAAATCCACAAAACTGCTGAAATATTAAAGAAAACTTGACACTTTATGCATGATGTCTGTAATTTTGACCCTTAAAAGATGCTTCAAGTTGTAACATTGGTCCACAAATCATAAGACAATAAGCATTACAATATCTAGTGACCTAAACAGAGCTTTGACTTTGGTCATATTCTTAGAGGTAGTTGTATTTGTATGGGAGGTTTTCGGTGTTCATTTCAGTATAAATGATTTGTTTTCAGCTGCAGGTGTTTCCTCAGACTTCAGTCAGTCTGTGTAAAAAGTGACTTGAACTCACACAGCGTTACTTTCTTCATTGTTCTTGTGTATTGGATGCTTTTTTTTTTTCACGAGATGGTTCCCTATCCAGTTTATCTTCTTATATCTTCTCTACCGTCTTCCTTCTTCTTCCTGGTCTGATCGGACGTAGACAGTGACTCTAATTTGATTTACCTCTCTCTCTGCTCTCTCGCCTCCTCCATTTCCTCATCTGCTCTGCTGCCGAAGCTCATCCGAGAAGTCGTTTGCATGGAGATCCGCAGGTATGACTTCTTTTGTTTAACATTTAACATTATGTAATAAATAAAAGATACAAAATGGTAATATAAAGTGTTGGCATGAAGGCTACATGAAGGCAAAAAGCTTCAGTGATGCTCAGTGGAGTTTTATTCCATGCCTGCGGTACTTTCATTTAAATGGTAAATGCTGTAGTTTCAGATAGGATGAAGTGTATATGATTAGGCCGCTGAAAGAACTTTGTTTTTTAACATGAGAAAGCTATAATAGCCTCCAAAAGGCTGAACATTGCCAGAATGCAGCACCAGCCGGTCAAGCAAAGCAAAGCAATGTTTCTGCCAGTATATATACTGTATGTATAAAAGCTTTGAATTGGGTCCATTTACTATTCTGTCACAGATCCCTTTCCTCAGATTTCCATCCCATTCTTCACTGTCATCTTTCCCCTGAAATAAAAGAAGTGGTATAAAAAGAACTGATGCAGAGATGATGCTGTTGATTTGCCATACCTGTGTTTTTCAATGCGTGTGAATCTATGTGTGTGAAGTACGTGCATTAATGCTAGAGTCTTTGCATGTTTTTAATCGTACAACAGGCGGAGAGTCTCAGGGCGGAGCCACAGAGGGGTCTGGATGTCCTGGTCGTCACCTGGAAGCAGAGGAGGGACTCTTCCTGCCGGAGCCGGACCGAGCATCCCTACATGGCAGTGAGGGTCTGTTAAATATACTCAGCACACGGTTTAAACGATGCTTTAGGAAGGGACTAAAGTTCATGATGTTGAGTGCAGATTCTGGAAAACACCAGCATTTTTAGTTTACTCTGCAGCCATGCAGCAAAATAAGTACACCCTCTTGTAATCTTACATACTGGGACAAAGCAAAATCTTCTGGTCCTAAAATGATTTATATTAACAACATCACCCCTTGATTCAATAGCTTATCGAACCACCTTTAGCAGCAGTAACTTGAATATATCTCTCATATTCTTGTGGAGGAATTTTTGTCCAAATTCGGTCATCGCAACACCTTCGTTCTTTTCTCTTTCAATCATTCTGTTGTAGATTTCCTGATATGTTTGGGGTGATTGTGCTGTTGCACGACCCAGTTTAAGCCAAGCTTTAGCTGTTGGACAGATGGCCTCTAGAATACTTTGGTATACAAAGGAGTTCATGGTCTGCTCTGTCACTGCGGGATACACTTTCCTGTGGCTGCAAAACAACGGGATTTCATCCAGCATGCAATATCATCTGAAAAGGATCTGATGGGTACCATCTTTATTTTTGGATGTTGATGAGCCCAAACACACTGCCAATGCAGTAACACAAAATGCAACACTATCAGTCATGGATTGGCCTCCCAGAGCCTGGACCTCAACATTATTGAAGCAGTGTGGGATCATGTGGACAGAGAACAGAACAAAACATCCAAAGAAGAGCTTTGGATGTCCTTCAAGAAGCCTGGAGAAATATTCCTGAAGACTACTTGAAGAAATGACAAGAAATGAGGGGTGGCTCAAGGCTTTTTTACAGTACTAAGTTTTAAGGAATGTCTACCATACAAGCATGTAGCATCCTTCAGCTTCACAGTCAGATCCACCCCTCTCTCATCAAGTCTAAACACCAGATGCTGAGGGAGCCAAAGCTCAGCCCGAGGCTTCACAGCAGCATTTTACCAACCAGTGAATATAAGTCCACAATTCTGAACCCACACTGGACAATCTGATCACATTTAAGAGATGCCAAAGGCCCCACACTGTTTCAGATGAGTCTAAAATACCCAGAACCTGATATCCGCCTCCGCTCTGCTGTCTGAGTTTTATTTTTTATAGTCTGCCATGTTTGGCGGAAATGTTTCCCACGTATTCACTCGTGGGAGCTTTGCATTACAGCCACAGCCTGCCTAATGTCCAACAGCGGTTGGACATTAGGCATCTTCACTGGAGTGTTTGACACTTTGGTCCATCAAGCTACCTCAGAAGCTTGTGTTAAACCACAAAAAAGTTGGACGGCCAGCAAAGCGAAGCAGTGGGTGCAGTTGTGAATTCTTATATGTGCAGAACACTTGCTGGTTTTATTCATGTTTTTAAAGCACGACGCAGAAAAAGACTCGGCCTCCTTCTCCCTCCACATTTATTATCGGTACCATTAGTAAATATGTAACATCTGAGTAGCGATTTGTAATGTTTAAAACAAACTTGCCTTTGGTCTTATTTATATTGCATACAGCTGGAGTGCACTGGAAGTGTAAAAATATCACCCACGCTTCCTCCTCCTGGTGCTACAGGAGAAAGTAGGCCAGCAGATTGTTCCAGGAACGGCTTAATGCAGATGTCCGCGTGTATGTATTTATACGCATAATATTTTTTTAACAAGTTGAAAGCCGAGTGAGATACTATGCAAATCGCAGTAAACCGCAGTGACTGATGTCGGGGTGGCTGTGGTTTGATCACACCACGTCCTGCTTTAATGTGTCACAAGAAGCACTGAGGCCTCTTATTGTGCTTTCCTTCCAGGCTCAGGAGGTCACTCGGTCCAGATGACCTCGTATTCTGACAGCGGCTACCAGGACAGCAGCGTCAGTTACTACAGCAACCAGAACGTAGTGCGTTCGGAGCCCCGAGCATCAATATCCAGAAGCCCAAGAGCAGAGGGTCAAGCTTCTGGGCAGGTAGGCCTGATCTCCAAAGGGTTACATCACAAGTCACTAACCTTAGAAAGAAAAGCTCAGGGTAAGATTTTACCTCTGTGTCCACTTAGCTTTTCAGCCACATTTAGTAAGATTAAGAGCACAAAGGTGAAAACCACAAATACAAATGTGTAAAAATGTCTTAAACCAATATTTTAGATCCATCCCTTACTGTGGAGAACATAAATGTTAGTGCTTTGCCAGTTCATAAAGGGTACTACCAGAGTCAGTCCTGTATGATTACAAAATGTATGTGCCACCTTTACAGGCTATGTGACACATTTAATTAACGAGCTACTTTCAACCACACCCATGAATCAGTATGCATAGTCACAGCTATGATTTTTACACTCATAGAGAAATGTAGCCACAGTTATAAAAGTGCAAAAATATCTATGTTAGATCGCAGATGCAAAGCAGGAGAGACATTTTCTCTCGCTGCAGTAGCGTACCAATGAACTCAGCACAGGGAACTCATTAAAGGCAACATTAACTATAGTTGTACACTGGACGTTGGTACTAAAGCAAATTAGGACAACCAGTGTTGCTAACTCCTCAGTAAGGAAAATCGCTATTGGCTGTCCTAAAAGTCGCTAGAAGTCGCCAAATGACGTCATCGCCTAATTTGCACAATTGGTCATGCTAATGTAATTGTAACCTGCGTTGTTGGAGAGAGAAATAACATCGTGGAAGAGACATAAAGTGAGTAAAAAAACGTCCTAAATGCAGTTAAATTTATTTAGAACTACAAATTAAATTTCTTTTAGCAATTATTGTTTTTTAATGTCACAATTCCAACCCTGCTCCTTTACCCGGGCTTGGACACTGGTGTCAAGCCAGCCTCCAATTCGAGACTTGCAGTCAAGCCAGCCTCCAGTTTGTTTTACGTTCCCTGTGTATTCAAAGTATTACGGGAATGGATGTGGAAACCGGATTTCAAAATAAAAGCCAACTTCGAGTGAATTAACAGATATGTTAAGAACATAATAACATATAATTTAGGCTTCTTTTTTTTTTACAAACTCTAATGTTAGATCTATATGACACAGCCTTGTACCCTAATTGTGCCCTGTCACTATCAAGGCCATCTTATTTTGGATTTCAAAGTAAAAGCCCTGTGAATCTTCATTTTTGAACTACTCTTTCAATGACTTAATAATGCTCTTAAAAGCAAAAGTCGTATTTCCAAATACTATTTGAACTTTATATCAACACTTTCCAACCACAGTCTTTTTACAGTGATACCATATCAATATCAAGTCAGTCTGATTTTGCCTTTCATAGTAATGGCCCTTTGAAATTGTCCATAATTGACTTAATCTTCTAACGATTCAAAATGCTCTAAAATGAAAAATTCTTGTTTCCACAGGGTAATTCCACCTTAGATCAACAGTATACAGCCCCACAGTGATACCATATCAATATCAAGTCATTCTGATTATGCCTTCCAAAATAAAAGCCTTTTTAAATTGTCCATAATTGACCTAACTTTCAGTGATTTCAAAATGTTTTAAAATGGAAATTTCCTGTTTCCACAGGGTAATTCCACTCCAGATCAACAGTATACAACCTCACGATGTTACCATATCAATATCAAGACATTCTGATATTGCTTTAAAAAATAAAAGCATTTTCAAACTGCCCATATCTGAGTTGCTCCTGGAACAATTTCAAAATGCTCTAAAATGGCACATTCCTGTTTCCACAGGGTAATTCCACTTTAGATCAACAGTATACAGCCCCACAGTGATACCATATCAATATCAAGTCATTCTGATTTTGCTCTCAAAAATAAAAGCCTTTTCAAATTGTCCATAATTGACCTAACTTTCAGTGATTTCAAAATGCTCTAAAAAGGAAAATTCCTGTTTCCACAGGGTAATTCCACCTTAGATCAACAGTATACAGCCCCACAGTGATACCATATCAATATCAAGTCATTCTGATTATGCCTTCCAAAATAAAAGCCTTTTTAAATTGTCCATAATTGACCTAACTTTCAGTGATTTCAAAATGCTCTAAAATGGAAATTTCCTGTTTCCACAGGGTAATTCCACCTTAGATCAACAGTATACAGCCCCACAGTGATACCATATCAATATCAAGTCATTCTGATTATGCCTTCCAAAATAAATGCCCTTTCAAATTGAGCATATACGGCCTACTTTTTTGACGATTTCAAAATGTTCTTAAACAGAATTTTGCTGTTTCCACAGGATAATTTCACTTTAGTTCAACAGTATACAACCTCACGATGTTACCATATCAATATCAAATCAGTCTGATGTTGCCTTCCAAAATAAAAGCCTTTTCAAATTGCCGATATACGACCTACTCTTTTAAAGAATTCAGAACGCTCTAAAAATGAAACTTGCTCTTTCCACAGGATGAATCCATGTTAGATCAAAAGTGTACATCCACACCATGGTACTACTTCAATTTCAAGTCATTCTGATTTTGCCTTCCAAAATAATGGCCTGTTGAAAATGCCAATAACTTACCTAACTTTCAGTGATTTCGGAATGCTCTAAAAAGGAAATTTTCTGTTTCCACAGAATAATTTCACTTTAAATCAACAGTATACAACCCCACAGAGATACGATGTTAAGATCAAGTCACTCTGATTTTGCCTTCCAAAATAAAAGTATTTTCAAATTGCCCGTAGACGACCTACTCGTTTAACGATTTCAAAATGCTCTTAAATTGAAAGATGCTGTTTCCACAGGATAATTCCACTTTAGATCAACAGTATCCAACCCGACAGTAAAACCATGTAAATTTCATGTTGGTCTGATTTCGCCTTTCAAATTAATGGCCCGTCGAATTTGTCCATATGTGATATACTCTTTCAATTATTTCAGAATGTTTTAAAAATGAAAATTGCTGTTTCAACACATATTGGGTTTTCATTTTGAAAAGCAAAATCAGACTCAATTGATTATGACAGAATTGAATCATAAAGATGATGTAAAAGGAAGCTGAAATTGCCACTAGGTTGTAATTGATAGTACGTTTATATTTTAAGTCTGTGGAAAGATGTCATGGTTGGTTTGCAAGCTGTTTTGTAATTTCTTTATTTAGAATGACATCTTTCCACAGACTTAAAATATAAAGAGCAATTTAAGAGCATTTTGAAATCGTTAAACGAGTAGGTCGTCTACGGGCAATTTGAAAATACTTTTATTTTGGAAGGCAAAATCAGACTGATTTGATATTGATATGGTATCACTGTGGGGTTGGATACTATTGATCTAAAGTGGAATTATGCTGTGGAAACAGCAATTTTCCATCTTAGAGCATTTTGAATTCGCTCCAAGAGTAAGTCATATATGGGCAAATTGAAAAAGCTTTTATTTTGAAAAGCAAAATCAGACTGACTTGAAATTGACATGGTAACATCGTGAGGTTGTATACTGTTGATCTAAAGTGGAATTACCCTGTGGAAACTGAAATCTTCCTTTTTAGAGCATTCTGAAATCACTGAAAGTTAGGTAAATTATGGGCATTTTCAACAGGCCATTATTTTGGAAGGCATAATCAGAATTACTTGAAATTGATATGGTAACATCGTCAGGTTGTATACTGTTGACCTAAAGTGAAATTATCCTGTGGAAACAGCAATTTTCACTTTTAGAGCATTTTGAAATCTTTAAAAGAGTAGGTCGTATCTTGGCAATTTGAAAAGTCTTTTATTTTGGAAGGCATAATCAGAATGACTTGATATTAATATGGTATCACTGTGGGGCTGTATACTGTTGATCTGGAGTGGAATTATCCTGTGGAAACACGAAATTTCCATTTTAGAGCATTTTGAAATCACTGAAAGTTAGGTCAATTGTGAACAATTTGAAAAGGCTTTTACTTTGGAAGGCAAAATCAGAATGACTTGATATTAATATGGTATCACTGTGGGGCTGTATACTGTTGATCTAAAGTGGAATTACCCTGTGGAAACAGGAATTTTCCATTTTAGAGCATTTTGAAATTGTTCCAGGATCAAGTCAGATATGGGCATTTTGAAAATGCTTTTATTTTTGAAAGCAAAATCAGAATGACTTGATATTGATGTGGTAACATCGTGAGGTTGTATACTGTTGACCTAAAGTGAAATTATCCTGTGGAAACAGCAAAATTCTTTTTAAGAACATTTTGAAATCGTTAAAAAAGTAGGTCGTATATATGCTCAATTTGAAAGGGCATTTATTTTGGAAGGCATAATCAGAATGACTTGATATTGATATGGTATCACTGTGGGGCTGTATACTGTTGATCTAAGGTGGAATTACCCTGTGGAAACAGGAATTTTCCATTTTAGAGCATTTTGAAATTGTTCCAGGATCAAGTCAGATATGGGCAGTTTGAAAATGCTTTTATTTTTGAAAGCAAAATCAGAATGACTTGATATTGATATGGTAACATCGTGAGGTTGTATACTGTTGAACTAAAGTGAAATTATCCTGTGGAAACAGCAAAATTCTGTTTAAGAACATTTTGAAATCGTCAAAAAAGTAGGCCGTATATGCTCAATTTGAAAGGGCATTTACTTTGGAAGGCATAATCAGAATGACTTGATATTGATATGGTATCACTGTGGGGCTGTATACTGTTGATCTAAGGTGGAATTACCCTGTGGAAACAGGAAATTTCCATTTTAGAGCATTTTGAAATCACTGAAAGTTAGGTCAATTATGGACAATTTAAAAAGGCTTTTATTTTGGAAGGCATAATCAGAATGACTTGATATTGATATGGTATCACTGTGGGGCTGTATACTGTTGATCTAAGGTGGAATTACCCTGTGGAAACAGGAATTTTCCTTTTTAGAGCATTTTGAAATCACTGAAAGTTAGGTCAATTATGGACAATTTGAAAAGGCTTTTATTTTTGAGAGCAAAATCAGAATGACTTGATATTGATATGGTATCACTGTGGGGCTGTATACTGTTGATCTAAAGTGGAATTACCCTGTGGAAACAGGAATGTGCCATTTTAGAGCATTTTGAAATTGTTCCAGGAGCAACTCAGATATGGGCAGTTTGAAAATGCTTTTATTTTTTAAAGCAATATCAGAATGTCTTGATATTGATATGGTAACATCGTGAGGTTGTATACTGTTGATCTGGAGTGGAATTACCCTGTGGAAACAGGAAATTTCCATTTTAAAACATTTTGAAATCACTGAAAGTTAGGTCAATTATGGACAATTTAAAAAGGCTTTTATTTTGGAAGGCATAATCAGAATGACTTGATATTGATATGGTATCACTGTGGGGCTGTATACTGTTGATCTAAGGTGGAATTACCCTGTGGAAACAAGAATTTTTCATTTTAGAGCATTTTGAATCGTTAGAAGATTAAGTCAATTATGGACAATTTCAAAGGGCCATTACTATGAAAGGCAAAATCAGACTGACTTGATATTGATATGGTATCACTGTAAAAAGACTGTGGTTGGAAAGTGTTGATATAAAGTTCAAATAGTATTTGGAAATACGACTTTTGCTTTTAAGAGCATTATTAAGTCATTGAAAGAGTAGTTCAAAAATGAAGATTCACAGGGCTTTTACTTTGAAATCCAAAATAAGATGGCCTTGATAGTGACAGGGCACAATTAGGGTACAAGGCTGTGTCATATAGATCTAACATTAGAGTTTGTAAAAAAAAAAGAAGCCTAAATTATATGTTATTATGTTCTTAACATATCTGTTAATTCACTCGAAGTTGGCTTTTATTTTGAAATCCGGTTTCCACATCCATTCCCGTAATACTTTGAATATACAGGGAACGTAAAACAAACTGGAGGCTGGCTTGACTGCAAGTCTCGAATTGGAGGCTGGCTTGACACCAGTGCTTGGACCGGCAAAAGTGACTCGAAACTGGCACTCTGGTGGAATTACTTTGTGTGTGTTTATAAGTAGTTTTAAACCTTGTGATTCACAAAACAGCATAACAATAAAAGAACTGACTGCGTTACAGTCAGTGCGGGAGCAGCGGCTTCGCTCATGCGCGATTCATTTGCCGTTTGGACGCACAGGTGTGAACGTCTCCTCCCCTGATAGCAGCTGGGGGAGGACTATCCTCCGCCTGTGAGCGCTTTGGTACGGGCAAGGTGCCCAAGGCAGCACCGCTGCCTGTTGAGAGTAAGAGCGATACGTGTTTTCACGTCAAAAAGTCGTCATAAATAAGTCTCCAGTAATACCAGAAAAAGTCGCCAGATTTGTCGCTAGTCGCTTTTTAGAAAAAAAAAGTCGCTAAGGGGGTCTGAAAACTCGCTAAATATAGCGATAAAGTCGCTAAGTTGGCGACAACACGGTGAATTCCAGCTGCTAGCGAATCATCGAGTAACACGATCAAAGCTCCGGCGCAGGTAATTGAACCTCATGAGGAGAAATCATATTCAGGTTTCCCACATTTGATTGGTTTTCAGAGCGTTGCCACCCGAAAAATATGTATGTCTTTGCTCTAAGCAATAATATTCTTTCTTAAAGTAATGACAGCTGGTTGAGGCTCGGTAATTACTGTCATGAGCGACGAAGAACATCAGCTAAACCCTTCAAATCAAAACCACTTCTACCTTGAAATGTCTCAGGCTCAAACATTATCAGCTCCTTTCTTTGTGGCTAATAATTATACGCACTTAGAATGAAAGTAGGAGTAGGAATGACAGATAATGGTGAGCCTGTTTGAATTTTCTCCTGATTTATTCCAAACCCAGCAGCCTCACTGGATGGGCTTACATGTCTCCGCTCTTAATTTCCCTTCGAGGCGTTCGAGGCTGCGATGGATTAAGGCGGCACAGATCGGCATCCAGTTGGCTGAGTCTGTAATTAGGAGACATTCTATATTTCATAAATGAGGAGAAGAAGAAAAAAGGGAAAATGTTTGACACCATAAATCAGGAAAATTCTGTCAAGTCTTCCCTAAAAAGTGACGCTCAGTCTGAAGTGTAATGAATTAGGACGTTTTCCCAGAGGCAAGCACGTTCAGCTTCTTGGACAAATGGAAAAGATAACGATGCTCTTCATCAGACGTGATGAAGTGCGCTGTCTGAGAGTGTGGCATTACTCCTAATTGGCGAGTATATTTGCAAATGGGAGAGGCGCAGTGTGCAGAATTTAATGTTCATTTGTCAGGTATTTATTTAGGAAACCAAAATGCTGAAGTGATTAATTGTCAACACTGTTACGGGTATTATACTTGACATTTTTAGTCACAGAGGAGCAAAGAATCAAGTGAATGTTAATTAGAAATGAATAAAATGCCATTAAATGTCATTTAATAATGATGCAGGCAGGCAGGACTACTGGAATATTTATTTAATTTCAATTATCCAAAATAAGAATACGGATTTTCAGTGTTTTTAATTGTTTCGTTTCTCTGCACCCTTCCAAGCACATCACTGAACATGATGCACATTTTAAACAGCACATAAGGGCAATTTAATGGTTTTTGCACAAACGTAATGACCTGTGAGATGCAAAGGGCACTTTAGGAAGGTGTAATAAAAATTCATGCCTCATTATCAGATGAATAAAATGTCACACTCTACTCTCTGGAAGGGTAAACTGTAATATTTCTTCTCCTCTTGGTTTCCCAGGCCTCCAGCCGGGTGTTACGGAGGATGGCCTCCCTCCCCTCCAGGAGCCAGTCTCCTGGCTGCGGCACCGCCGGCACAGTCTCACCTTCCCGCATCTCCCTGCGAACATCCCAAGGCAGCACGTATGACTCGCCCATCCTGTCTGAGCCCAAACCGCTGGCCGCTGTTTTCCCAGGCACTACCATGCCGCCCTCCTGCCCGTCGCCGACCTCCCCGACTGAGAGCACCCAGGGTAGAGGGGGTGGTGCAGGTGGAATTGTAGGAGTTGGACTAGGAGGAGGCGAAAGAGGAGGAGGAGGAAGTGGAGGACGTCTGGGGTCCTCCCTTTCCTTGATCGAGGGGAGGGGTTCAATGGGGTCACCGCTGCGCTCAGGAATGACGGCGGTGCCGCAGCACTACGGCTCCACCCTCCCCAGGCAGAGCCAGCCGCTGGCGTACGGCACCGATCCATACGGCCTGTACCAGAGGAGCGCTCTGCCCCGCCCAGACAGCCTCATAGGTCAGTGTGACACCCAGCTAATAACGGTCATGCTCATCGGTACCTGAGGAAATCAGTCCCCAGAAAAAGGATGAGATTGTCAACAGTCTTTCTAATGTGCCTCCACCTTAAAAACAGATTATTAGCTTTCCTGATGAGATTTAGATGCAGCGAGTTGTCACAGATTAGCTTTAAGACTTGAGACAGGAGAAAACGATCGACTCTAAAGTTCAGCGATTACATGTTTTATCTTGCTTGTTTTATCCACATAAAGGTGATAATGTTACAGAGGGTTATCTGTCTGCAGACAGCAGTCTCCACTCATTTCTAGGATTAAATCAACTCATCAGAGTCTGTTTCCTGAGCTGCCAGATGCATCACGTTGTCTCGTTTCCCTTCTTAGAGTGTACGTACCTCAAACTGCCAAAAAGCAACAAGATTTTCTATTTTTGAAGCTGTTCTAAGCAGTATTTATAGTCATATATTAAAACATTAGCTCCATTCTTACCTTTATTTACATTTTCCATTTGCTCCCTAAAATCAGAAATATTTATAGCAGACGTACACATTGCATTCAACAGCTTTTTAAGGTTTCTACCAGTGTAGTTGTTTCTGCAAAAACTACAACTGTTATCTTAGCAGTTCTGGTTTTTGAATTAGCAGGCTAATAAATGTATCATATTAGCCTCCTGTAGCCATTAGCCGTTTTACAAAAATAACAGCTTGAAAAATAATCAGAGACGTTTTGAAAAAAGGAAATAACTACTACTGTTTCAACATTTCAGCCGGTAATTATCTAATTATGTCACAAACTGCAGATTGAAGCCCGCTAAATCATTATTTAAAGACTTCTAAACAGCGTTAACTATGATTCAGTGCTTATTTGCTGATTTGGTTTTAACTTTTTGGATGGTTTTTAAATCTTTCTATTCTTTTTCTTTTTGTTCACCCAGGTCCTGGCAATCAGGACAATCAAGATATTATAAAAAGCAATAAAAATCAGAGCGTATAATGTAAAACATAACTGGTCCACTTGCAGTTAAGTCTGTGTGACTTTACAGAACAACTTGGAAACAAAGGGCTCTTTCATGCTTCAGCAAATCCAATCCCAACTAAAAGAAATATGGTTTTAAAATAAAGCCAATTATTAAAAAGCATGATCTAGATCAAAGTCCTTCTTTGTTTCAGTTCTCAGAGGGAAACTAGGTCAAATAAGGCATTAAATTCGTAGTCTTAAATTCGACATAGTAAAACCATCACAACCAGTAAATGTTCATGAATAGCTTGATTCTCTTTCAGAGCTGCAGAGGCTGATAAAAATCTCAGGTGTGAAACTGTGTAAACAAACCTCTGGGATCACTGCAGCCTACGGTCTGATATTGCATTCCAAACGTACTGAGTGGAAAGGCGCAGCTTCTCCTTTCCTCCATCTCTTGAGTCAGTAATGTAGCCGGTAGAGAGGTCAGTCTCTGGCCTGGAGGGCTGCTGGAGAAACGTTAAGTTTCCCTTGAGAAAATGGCTGCACTGCAGCGGGAGGCGGACTGATTGTGCGCTCTCCTCGCTGTAAATAAACAAAGCCACGCTCCACAGCCTCGACACCATTTCCTCTGTTGATTTAATAACCTTTCCTTGGTCTGGGGAAAGTTGACTGAGCAGCGCTGATTTAATATTGTAGCACACAACATTTGTGCTCTCTGCAGATGTTTCCTGCGTCTTTGTCAAGCGTCCAGAATCATTAATCGAAGCTCACGTTGAACAAAATAAGTTTGAGGCAAAGTGCAAGCTCGGCAGGTGATGTTATCTCCTATCCAGGCTTGGGGAGCTCATTTCATGTTTTGTTTTTTTTGTTTTTTCTTCAGTCAAATTATTTTCCGGCACTGGCAGATAATGCTGCTGGGTTAGATAAAATTTTATTTGATCCACGCTAGTATGAAAATAAGGAGTGCAATGTCGTCTGGGAAGGATCTCACTTGTAGCAGGTAGTTCTGAAGTCTTTTAATTTTAATCTTGTTGGCGGCTGTGATTGATGTGCGGCAGGTTAAAGGAAAACAAGCCAGAGACAGAGCCAATGCTTAAAAAACACACTGCGCACGATCGCAGGGCTTCCATTTTCTCTCTCATGTGCCGTTCAGCAAAATGATGGCTGAGCGAGGAAACCGCGTTAGTATCAATGGGTCTGAATATGAAGCAGAAGAAAGAAGCAGCAAGGGGTTGCAGTGCAGCAGGTCGACAGTGATTTATATTGCATGTAACACTCATAGAGGAGTGTTTGACCAGAAGGCTGCTGGATGCTAAGAACCTTGACTTCTGCTTGTTATGAACTGTGGTCTCACCACCATCAGTCTGCACATGCCCAGTGGGAGCATATCTAGCAGGGGGCTTGTGCAAGAAAAACTTTGGAGAGCAGTCCATACCTGATTTAAATTTTGCCCATGTCAGTTTCAAGTTCACCTTGTCCTGCACATCTGGACCATTTTCAGTTCCACTGCTATTTTTAGATGGGGTTTTTTTTTGTTTTTTTTTAGATGTCCTGTTATACTTGCGCCTGTTACACTTTGACAGCAAGCATTAACGTCTTCATTAGAACATAAAAAACAGGGCATGAGCTGAGCTGAAACAAACAATCAAAAACTAGGAATTTTGGGGAGACGTGGAACAAGGAAAAGATATTACTTCGTGGGAGGATGCAACAAAGGACAAGTTAATACAGACACAATAGATAGACACAGGGTGATTAGGGAAGTGGAGACACAGGAGAACTAAATCACAGGAGAAAAGACAAAGGAAGCAAAACTAAAAGCAAAGCACCAAGAACACTGACTCTCAAAGTAAAACAGCAAGTGTGATAACAGGAAATGCAGAAACACAAATTAACTAACAGTGAGTTCCTGAGAAAATCTGAATTTCCAAGTTCCCATTGTGAAACGCGGAAAGTCCCTCTACCTCAGATTTCCCACTCAGAAAGACGAAGCAGCCACAGCAACCCCGAGTTAACAATGCAAGATGGTGCCACTGAATATAAACAGAGGTAAAACTTAAACTTTTATCCTGTAACGTCACTGTTGTTCATTTATGTTTCACTCAATAAGCTATATGCAGAGCACTGACCAGGCTCTAGTCATGAATGTATTTAAGTGCAAAAGAATATATATATCATGCTCTACTGCTAGTGATACCTGAATGGTTCTACCTTGCTAAGGAACCAAATCAAATCCTGTTTTTCCTCACTTTTTCAAGAGCACGCTAACTCCCAACATCTGAGTTCTGAGGTATCTGTAACGCAGCATAAACATGGGAGCCTAGACACGAGAGGATTAAACAATGAGGGAGGAATAAACTCTAAAGCAACCAGGAGCAAGTAGCAGCACTAAATACACCAAAACATACATGAAGTAAATGTAAACCATTTACAAACCACAGTCCAAATAGATGATTCAAATAAACTAAACAAAAACACTGGACCCAGTGTATCTGCTGTGGGCACTGGATATGCAATGTTTGTCACAATCGAGATTCTTAAACTTGACTTTTGTTTTTGGCCAAACCTGCAGGGAGGCAAATGCGGCAAATGGTCCAAATAGCGACCGATGATTATGTTGGTATCTGCAAAAAAACCTCACAATGGTGTGCACGACAGTGTAGATATTTTACTTCAGACAACTCATAATGTTACAGCCGAAGTCCATCCATGACGATGATGTCAGGAGTACAGGCTCCTGGTATTGCTTCTCAGCTGACATCCTAACCCTTTAACTCTTTCCCCCTTAAATGTCTGCTAGAAGTAACCCGTGTTTCTCTTTTCTAAACTGAGTGGTTTCCATATTTCAGGCACAAAAGAACAAACTTTCCAGAACAAAACGACTGCGTGTGCGTTAGAAGTTAGTGACGGTGATCTCTGCCTATACAGCTTACCAGGGCTACCCTTGAAAAATCCTGGAACCTGTTCTAATCTTTATTGATTTATACTGAGATGTCAAAACTAGTCATTGACGGTACAGGGGAGGTCGTCACATGCAGTCTTTATGGGGGTTTGGAATCGGGTTCAATGAAAACTGCTTATTTGTAGCTGCTGAACCAGCTCTCATCACCATTTGTGATCCTCTATAGAGAATTCAGGTCATTTGGAAACAGAGCTTGATGTTTGATCACACCTCATATCTTAGCAGCTATTACTGCTACTATTCCCGTTACCAGTTTTTACACATACGCACAGAGAAGCCCACTCATATTCAGACTCTCACCTGGTTTTATTGTCATCACAGATTTTCAAAAGTAAGAAGTTGGTGAAAATGTTTTAGCAGATCACAATAAGACACCATATTTTAGATATATGCAAATGCAAAAATATAAGAACATACGTCTGGCAATTAATTAATTAATAAACAGTCATACTTTGTCCAGGAAAATAGCTCATGTGAGTTCTTACAGGCCTGGAACAGGTTGCGGTTAAGGTTGTGAGCGCCTTTGATGAACCGTTGGCTGGGCAGTGCATCAGTGCTCGTACATCTTCTGGAAGAAAGGAAACTCACTTCCCATAATAGGCTCTGCCTCCCTCACCACTCTCTTTGTGATGATTTAAGATACTGTGGTTATAGATGGATGGACATGGTCACATGATACTTAGGAGTCCAAAGTATGCCAAGAAAGTATCCCCCACACATTACACCACCAGCAGAACTGCCGATATAAGGGAGGACAAATCCACACTTCTAGGTTGTTCCATCTGAATGTTGCAGGAGGATTTGAGACTCAAGTTGTAACTTCACTTTCTTCACAGGAGTGGCACCTAGAGTGGTCTTTGTGCCTCTGTAGCCCAAGGTTCGGGATTTTGTGCATTTAAAGATGCTTCTCTGCAGACCTTGGTTATAATAAGTGGTTTTCCGAGTCACTATTGTCATCAGCATGAAGCAGTCTGCCCATTGTCCTCTGATCTCTGGCATCAGCAAGGCGTGTTCACCTAGAGAACTGCTGCTTACTGGATATTTTCTCCTTTTCAGACCAGCCTATGTAAACGCTAGAGATGGTTGTGTGGGAAAATCCCAGTAGGTCAGCAGTTTCTATAACACTCTGACCTATAACCATGCCACGCTCAAAGTCACTTGGATCACCTTTCTGCTCAGTTTGAACTTGTAAGGCTGGGAAGTCTACATAACAGATTTGAGCTTGTTAAATGTGGGCCTGGAAAGAAGCTGAAACTAAACTGAACCATTTCTAGGTGGATAGAAAGATGACGCTTCTACCTTTGTTTCATCATCTCAAGCTGCTTTGATGTCTGGCAGCTCACCGTGTATTTATATATTTTTAAGCAGTGAGTACTTTTCAGTGTGAGTACACACCACAGAGCCTTTGTTAGAACTAACTACAGTCCACTCTTGAGTCACCGCAGCTCCGCTCCAGCTCGGTCTCACCTAACGAGAGACTGGCGAACACACGGGCCTCCAGGTGAGTTCAGTTTGTCTAATGAGGTGCTAGGAGTGGATTTGCAGTCAGGGTGAGTTTGCAAGTCTGTCATTCATGCATGCCGCCGTGATTATTTTTATTATTAATTATAGCTCAGTGTGTCAGTTTTGACGTCTTCATTGTGCTTATTCTGAAAATGAGATAAAATGGAGAACAGAAGTTGGCCCGTTTGCCTGATAAATAACCTGCTTGTGTTTAATATGTCATTTAGTGGGAACCTTTAAAAATAGAGTAAAACTGGTGAAATGTCAACACATTTAGTGCCACTAAACATTTCCTTTTGTTTTATGCGAACTGTGGGAACTGTGAAGCTTTGAGGGATGAAATTAGTTTGACCACTCATCAAAATTAGCAGCTACTGTCAGTCTACAGAGTTAATAACAACGCTAAGTGGATGATGAGAAGCTGACTGACTTTCTGTTGAGAGCCAACCTTTTGACTTTGTGCCTCTCCGATTGGTTGAGACAGCCGAGGCTGGCTGAGAAACTTGAGAAGGGATTATTTCTGTACTGCTGCCAGGCTGTTCAATGAGCCTGGCTTACAGCTGCCTTTGAGGCGTCTTTGGAGCACATTTCAGACCCAAAAGTGGCTTTGAACTAGACGTGTTTGACTCTGTCGCCGGGGCCGTGGTGATGTTGAAGGACGTGAGCTTTGTATTCTGGAAACGTTAGGACGCAGCCGCTCCTTGCCTGTTAACTGGTTATCGACAGCTTCCTCCCTGCACGAGGCCGGTGGAGGATTTACTGTCGGAGAAGCGCTGCTGATGCTGCAGCAGCGACACAGATTTATGCCTCGTCCTGCCCTCTGCCACTTTACTAAGCCGCTCCCACTGACCCATATAGGGGAGTTTCTATCACAAAGCCCCATGGAGCATCAGCATGTGATTATCAGCTGACTGCACTGGAAGGCTTTATTGTACTAGTCTTCATATGTTTTCTTCTGCACTGTTTTTGTGTGCATCAGCTCAAGCATATGTGTCAAGAATATGAATATGCATTTGTGCATCTTGTGTGTTGTGCTATTGTTGTGTTTGTGCATGTGTGAAAACAGGATGGAAGGATTTCTTGTGCGTTATGTCTGTGTGTGGGTAGGAGGCAGAATCAGTGGACTAAATAAAATGCCTTCTATTCTCTAGCTGACTGGTTTTCATCCTGCAGTGCTGCTAAGTGGCCTAATACGTCGCCTAAGTCCTTATTCCCGGTTATCCTGCAGATCCAGCGTAATCCCAGATTACACGAGTGAGACAAGCAATAGATGGATATACAAGATTAGGCTATTACTGATCAGTGAAACTCGTGGCTTAGGTACTGAAACCCGGTGTGCCTCCAAAACACAAATGCAACTGCAAGATGAGCTGGTTTTTTGTTTGTTTTTTGTGGAAATAATTTTTTCAATAAGCGCTGTCATTATTATGCTTCAGATTTTTAAGTTTTGGTCTTCCCAGATCTCTTTTTGATTGAAAACAGAAAAATAGATACAGGAAGGATCTGTTTTCATGTAACAAGGATTGATCCGCAATGTCTGATTTAGCATAATTAGCTAAAAGTCATACATGGACAGATATCTAAAGACAGCAGATGAAATAGTGTAAAACCATATATGGATAATGTAAATGTGTAAATTGTTCAAATAGATACTAAATGTAATAGGTAGGTAGGTAAATGGCTGATATTGTAGAAATTTGTAGTAACTTAAAAATGTGGTTTAAAGCCGTGAATAAGCATTTTAGCTAAAATTATTGGGTAAGTGGCTGAAATTGGGTTTAGAAGTAGCATAAAAATGTATAAAATTGTTTAAAATGATTGGATAAATGATTTTAAAAGCTCAACGTAAAAGATTGTTTGAAATGGTAATTAAGTTGTCGATAGATGGCTGAAATTTTAGTGAATTAGAAATTTTGTGCTAAATGCATGTAAAGACAACAAAACACTAAATGTAAAGCTGCAGGCTTTTCATTTAAAGATACTCCAATATTCCTTACCTCACATCATCTCATGTCTCATTTTATTTATTCAAAATGACTTCTGCGTTATTCTTGCGTTGCCAGTGCAGACTTCTCCCTTGCAACATCGTCACCATTTTCTCTGCTTCTCCTGGAATTGGATGTATTTGTCCTAAATTAGAGAGATGAGCGCATGGTGGTATGCAGGATGCACAAGCCTGTGGGTTCAGATTCAGTCTGATTCACACATATACAGCTGTGGTAAGAATAAAATAGGTAGGTGTGCACGTTTAATTAATCTGATGGTAATTTTGGGTACAGATGTATTTTTTTGTGAAAGATAAGAACACTTCTACTAAAATATTAGTGAATGAATCCCAGTTATCCCAGGCCTAGCGGCAAATCTGCAACAAGATGGCTAAAAAAAGAAAAAAAAACATCCTTGAGCTGTTACTACATTACTTTAAGATGTGGCAGCTGAAGAAGGCTTCACAAGCTGCTGAATCAAGTTTCCACGGGACTGGAGACTTTAAAGGTTTTAGATTAGTGTGTGAAAGTGTGTCTCAGAGTGCTTAAATGGTTGGGATATCGAAAAGTAGTCTGAGTAACTGACAGAAACGGCTGTAAACCGCTGACACCAGTTTACTAGCTTAAACCTTAATGGATAAAAAGATAAATCCGGTTTCAGAGAAATTGTTACATTATTCACCAGATAAGCGGGTTGAGGACGGAATTATTCAGATTCTATTTTGGTTTCTAGTTATAACAATGCAAACCAGCCTTGACATTGACAGTTTAGCTGTAATAAATTATACACAGGACACAGTCGTCTTTATATTATTAATAGTGTAGTAATCTCCAGTTTAGGAGCCGCTGCAGTGCTCGATGTTTGATAAAAGCCTTTGCGAACCCCTTGAAACCTGATTCTGTGTCGTTCTAGCACATTTCATACATTTGGTAGCTTTAGCATCCTCTAACCTGAAGGTCACACTCTTTATGGGCCATTGAAGAGCCCTCGAGTACGACCCCGAGGTCCAGATTGAACAGGGCTTTTTTTCATTTTTTCATTTTCTTTCAGAAATGCATCCAGCCATGTGAGATCAGAGCGCCCATCTCTTTCACTAGGACATTTATGTAAATTGAGAGAGGCAAACTGCAGAAGTAAATGGCTCCTTCATCACCAGCTTTAAGTGCAAATTGTGTGCTTCAGCTGTTGGACTGATCCGCCGAGGCTGCCCCCCTCATGCCCTAAAGCTTCTTTATAATTGGAGCACTCTTTGAACTGATCTGCTCTGAGATTGGAGGATGGAAAAACCCTCTGCTTTACTTGTTTGACTTGCTGGTGTCTGAGCCTACAGCACGGTTTGAATGACCAGAGTCTTCATGCATTTTATAGGCGCAACAACAGTTTCTGGTGACTTAAAATACAGAGTATTGAACAGTATGGATTGGCACGGTCTCACAAGTTGATGACAAGCATGCGAGCCAGATAATGAGGCGATTTCATGTGTGACCATGATAGGCTGGTGTCATGCAGCTCTGGGCTTCTTTTTTCTTTCTTAGATATTAGACATTGTGTTTTCTTGCACATTTTTCAGTATTTCTGCACACAGTACATGTGAAGTAGCTCAAGTGACATGAGTACCTTGAGGTGTACCATCAGAACATGGTACACTGAGGCCATAAAGGGTCAGCAACAACACTCAGGTAGACTGTGGTGATTAAACGATGCTCAGTTTGTATTAAGTGTGCCAAGAAAATATCCCCCACACAATTACCCCACTAGCAGCCTGAACCCTTCATAGAAGGCAGGATGCTTTACTGCTTTTTACACCAAATTGTGACGCTACTATCCAAATGTTGCAGCAGAAATTGAAAATCATCAGACTGGGCAGTATTTTTACAATCATCTACTATCCAGTTTTGGTGAGCCAGTGTGAATCCTCAGTTTGCTGTGCTCCATGCGGTCTTCTGTTGCTGTAGAACAGGGGTGTCCAACTCCAGTCCTCGAGAGCTACTGTCCTGCAGCTGTTAGATGCATCCTTGTTCCGACAGAATAGCTTATTACTGGGCCTTTGCCAAACTTGATGGCATGCTGAAGTGGTAATCCAACCCTTTGATTCAACTGTGTTGGAGTCGGGATGCATCTAAAAGCTGCAGGAAAGTAGCTCTCGAGGACTGGAGTTGGACACACCTGGTGTAGAAGATGCTCTTCTGCATATCTTGGTTGTATCGAGTGGTTATTTGAGTTACTGTTGCCTTCAGTATGAAGCAGTCTGGTCATCGTCCTCTGAGCTCTGACGTCAACAAGAGATTTTCTCCCAGAGAACTGCTTCTCGCCGGATGTTTTGTTTGTTGTAAACTTTAGAGATGGTTGTGTGGTGGAAATCCCAGTAAGTCAGCAGTTACTGAAATATTCAGACCAACCATCGTACCACATTCAAAGTTGCTTAAATCACCTTTATTCACCATAAAGGGTGACTTGACCATATTTGCATGCCTAAATAAGTTGCTGCCATATGATTGGCTGAGAAGACTTTGGCATTAATGAACAGTTGTACCTAACAAAGTTGCCGGTAACACTATTAGGATGTCTCCTCATCCTCTGTGAGTGTAGTATGGAGGAGGCCACCTCAGTAAACATTTTTATGTTTACTGTGGTGTAAATAACGTTTATTTAAAAGCTTAATTGTCTACTTGCAGGGCTCCACAGCTCATACGCCGGTCACAGCGGGCAAATTGATCCAGAGCTGAGGGCGGCGTTGTCTCCAGACTGCCACATGACGCCTGTTTTCGACGAGCGCTCCTTCCACAGCCCCCTGTACCACAGCCCCACCCACGACCCACAGGGCTCCCTCTACAGGACAAACACAGGTACTGCATATCAGCAGAAGTTTGACTTGTTTATAAGGAAATATTTCTGCTAGCTGCATGTGACAGTTGGTTATTTAAATAAAATTAACAAATTTTATGTCCTAATAAATCAAATTTATGTTTTACTGTGAATTATCAATACATTTCAGCACTAAATCTAACTGGAAATCAAAAGGAAGTAAATGCTAACTGCCCCAGAAAATCTGTATCATATCCGTAGCAGTGCTGGTGGTGGTATTGGGTTGTGGTAGCAGTCTTTTTGAAATGAGAGAGTTACTCAGACGACCCAGTTTTTATTTTTTCTTGTTTCCCCAGGTTGAGATGGAGCTCAGTTTCACATCTGGTTAGAAATTATTCCTTTAAAATCTGTGGCGGAAATCGTGGTTTACAGGCACAGGAACTGTTATTACTATCGCTCCCCGAGGTCAAACTTTAATTAGGCTGAAACCTTTCATGTACTCGGCAGCTTCTTAATTGAAGTCTTTGCTGAATGATTTAAGGCTGAAAGCTCTGTAGAGTTTGATAGTGGAGGATCTAAGGAGCCATTTTAGTTTTGTTTAGTCAAGATTTAAACAGGTTTGGCCTGAGACTCGTCTCCCTGCCTGCTGAAGCACTTAATGTAGAATATTACTTTCTCTTTTATGTGACCTTGGAGGCATTTTGACGATGTAAACTGCCTCCAGAAACACATCCTTGATCGCGAATGAAAGAAAGCACAGATTAAATTTCCTAATTTTCTTAGGAATGGGGACTCTCCCTCGGACCACAAGCCATTGCAACACGCTGCCGTACCAAAGAAGCAGCTATGGGCTGAGCTCTGCAGCTGTATACGTCGACTCCTTCAGGGTTCCCGGCGAGCCCGTCTACTCACACAGGCACTCTGGACTGGTGGACCAGGTGGTCACCCGAACCCCGTCCATCGAGAGCATCCACAAGGACCCCAGGTACTCAAAGTCTCCAACCACCAGTTCTTCTCAGTACAATACAGTTTAATTAGCATGTATACTGGTGTATTAATGTGAGAGAGCTTGCCACAGTCTTTATTTTGGGGGGGTTTAGGCTGTCTCTGTGTTGTCTGCAGGCCTCTGTTGGGGCCTCGCCATCTGCTGCAGGACTTCTTTTTCATCTCTTGGCCGTAGATTTTTTGTTTTTGGAGTCTGGCTGTTTGAGCTCACTGAATTAATTTGGCCCCCGTTTTTGCTGATGATGAGCAATATAAACACACAAATCACTCAAACTTTTACACAGTGATGTAGGTGGTCACAGAGTGGGTATTCAATTTATTCAAATTCTGTTACTTGACAAAGAGTGTTTATTTTTTACAAAATTGCTAAAACCCATAGTAGATGCTTGCAATATACGTGGGAATGTCTTCAGCACCATCCAATGCTCTGCTCAGTCATCCTAGTTTGTTTGCTTATTTGCTGATTTACTTGTTAAATATCAGGCAATCAAAAGGATAAATCCTCTGAAAATAGAAAATAGCTAGACATTAAAAAAAATGTCAGAAGTGTTATAATGAATCCAAGATGCTACAAAACAGCACAAATAAACCAAAAATGGCTGAGCGTAGAAGGTGAGCCACCCTTATGGAGACTTTTCTCTCTGTTTCCCATCAGGGAGTTTGCTTGGCGTGACCCCGAGCTGCCCGAGGTCATCCACATGCTGCAGCATCACTTCCCCTCTGTCCAAGCCAACGCCGCCGCCTACCTGCAGCACCTGTGCTACGGAGACAACAGGGTCAAGGTGGAGGTAAGGGGATGATACATGCTGGGCAGTCTGTCTGGGTAAAAATAACCAGACAAACGTCACAGATATGACTCAGTCGCTGCTGCCGTGTCTAAAGGTTTCAAAAACAGCTGTGCTGAGACCTAATTAATGTTGATCCTGTCCAAAAAACATCAGGAAGAACCCATTAAGAGTTCCAGTCGGGGACAGGACAAGCTATTTAAACAGGATTAAAGGGATTTCATTGTATACGGTGCAGAAAGAATTATATCTTAATCCGTTGAAATACTAGCAAGTCTAATCACCCGTTAATTTTAAAACATCAATTTAATAGAGTAAAAGCTGGTTCCAGTTTGCAAACATGAACACTGGTGCTTTTCTCTGCACAGTGATCCACACCTTTTATGCTGCACATCGACATTATTAAAGTTAGCAAAACAGAACACTCTAAAACTAAAAGAGGTAAAATAAAACTAAGTGTTCCCCAGAAGTGCCAGCAGAATGAGCATGTTTAGTAAGACTGACATTCCTATATGACAGTGACAGGCAGCTGTCTCAAAAAGTGTTTGGATTATCCAGAGTGCAGTTTTTAAGGGGAGGGTTAGAGGAGATGCATCTACAGGACAAACAGTCAAATCAGAAACTGACTTTCAGCGGTCTTCATCCCTTGACAGCAGAGGTGACACTGTTGTTGGGCGGGGGGGAGGGGGATCAGGAAACATCTGTTCAAAATCCCACAGTTATGAAGTGCACAGTTTGCTTTCTTTGCAAGTAATGGTGCAGCTGCTGGGACGGGCTGATAGAGAGGAACAGACACTCTCTTGAGTGGAAGAGTGAAAGGATCCTGCCTAACCTGACGGCCCTTCTCTGCATCATTCAGTTAGAACTTCTGCTTCACTGCTGTAAAATATGTTAGTCGTGTCATTATCACATATTTATAAACTCTAAACCTCAGTCAGATCAGTCTGCTGCTGATCTCAGTAATTGTAACGCCTCCTTCCCTGTGCAGGGAAGTACTGATGTGGGTGAAAAGCAGTATAACAATAAATATGCTAACAGGCTTCAGAGGATAGGCACACAGGATAGTGTGTCATGAACATTCTGGTTCATGACACACTCCCCACAACATGAATGGTTTTCTCTCATCTTTTATAGGTTTTCTTTGTTTGTTTATTCATTTTTTCACTAGTTTTGCATTTACCAGCATCAGGGTCACTATTGGTACTGTAGCATGGGGAGATACCTGGACCCTACAGAGGCTGCACAGGTAGGCCGACTTCCTGGTGGAGTCATGGCATTGCCAGGTTTGCTGTGTCTTCCAGCACAGTCTAAAGAGCATGGAGGAGACAGGCAGTTACAGGGCCGTACAATGCCCTTAATCCATCAGCTGGACCAGCATCTGCTCCCTTGTGTAAGGAGGAACAGGAGCACTGCCAGAGATACAAAATGACCTGCAGCAGGCCGCTGGTGAGTATGTCTCTGACCAAACAATCAGAAACAGACTTCATGAGGGTGGCCTGAAGGTCTGACATGCTCTTATGGGCCCTGTGCTAACTGCTTGGCACCGTGGAGCCCAATTGGCATTTACCATAGAATGCCAGAGTTGGTAGGTTCACTACTGGTGACCTGTGCTTTTCACAGATGAGAGCAAGTTCACACGGCGCACATGCGACAGATGTGAAAGGGTCTGGAGAACCTGTGAAGAACGTTATGCTGCCTGTAACATCGTTCAGCATGACCGGTTTGGTGGTGGGTCAGTGATGGTCTGGGGAGGCATATTAATGGAGGGACCTACAGACATCTACAGACTAGGCAACGGCACCCTGACTGCCATTAGGTATCGGGATGAAGTTCTTAGACCGACTGTCAGGAGTGCTATGCTGGTGCAGTGGGTTCTGGGTTCCTCCTGGTGCATGACCAAGCCCGGCCTCATACCACATAAGGGTTTGCAGGCAGTTCCTGTGGGATGAAGAAACTGGCTGTTACACTCACCTGACCTAAATCCAAAAGAACACCTTTTGATCTTTGGTCCATTCAGTCCCCTCAGACTGTCCATGAGGTCAGTGGTGCCCTGCTTCCAGGTCTGGGCGAAGAACCCCCAGGACACCATCTATGTGGTCAGGCATGCATACAAACTACTGAGCACCATCTTGAACTGCTGCCATGAAATTTCATCAAAATAGAGTACCCTGCCACATCATCTTTTCATTTTGAGGTATCTTTAAATTCACCCATTAAACGATGAGGCATCCTTTCCCTCCTGACACATTGCCCAGCTCGAACCACTGTAGATATCCAGCATGATTTTTTTTTTCCCATTCATATCCGATGTGTTTTCAGTGCATTCATGAAATTTTTTGAGCGTTGTATATACAGAGAAATGAGCATCAGATGTAAGATAACTGCATCTCCCACAGGAGATAATCATCCTTGATCAGGCAATCAGACATCAACACAAATCAAGACAAATCCCTAAAAGGGCACACAGATCTCTGAATAAATAAATAACAATAAATAAGAAATAAACGTGAAAATTAAGCAAATTAAAATGTTTTGATATTTTCAGTCTTTTTTGATACTTCAGATATTTCTGGATTTCTCTTAGTCTCAACCATCTGAGTCCACCTTCAGTGGCTCTTTTGCTCTGACTCCTGTTTCTCCCTTTGTATGCCTGTGTCGTCTCTGAGTGTATTCTCAGCTTACAGGAATCAAAATCTTGTTTTATTTCTTCCTCTTTTTCTTTTTTCTTTTCTTTTCTTTTCTTTTCTTTTTTTTTTTTGATGCCTGCTGCCAAATTTGGAGCCAAAGCGCCATCTGCTCCAACAAAACTTTAAGTGACGTCGGTGCCAAATGTGCCGGCGCTCCGACGCGCGCTCGCTCTCTTTCTTTGCTCGGCTTCCCGTGCATTAAATGACGCCAACAGGACGGCGCGGCTCCGCGTGAGAGCCATTTTAGTGCCTTTGGGTTTGTTTGGTGATGAGCTTTTAATTAGCCTTTGGAGCAGCCTGGACACAAGTCTGCTCATTTAGCCAGAAACAAATGTTTTCAATGACGGTTTGAACGCGGAGTCGGAGAGAATCGGGGAGCGCATGCAGCTCTCCTGAGATGGGGTTTATTTCGAGATGACAAGAGAAAGTTCTGAGCACAGCACAGAGAAGCGTCTGCAGCTTTGTGTCCTGGTTCCCTTCCAAACTATTTCAGAAACTCATCGGCACATAAAATCAGTGCTTTTGTCTTTAAAATGTTTTTTTTTTTGGGTTTTTTTGTTTGTAAGAACACATCTTAAAACTCAAAGTTGTCATAATGTGCTTCAAAAGTTATTTTTCTATTGCTCTTTCATTTTCAAAAACTTTCTATAGTTTGACCGTCATCTGTGTTTGTTTAGTTAAATGCAGGTTCAGTCTCGGACGGGTTAAATGTAACCATCAAAATCACCTTCAAACATTTGCACAGGTCCAAAGAAACTGCATGGATGGTTACCAAATAGATCTAAAACTGCTGCTCATTCATCCTGACAGTTGTTTGATTCCTTTGAATTCATTTAACGACTGATACGTCCGTCTTTTACGTGTGTTTTTAATCTCTCCTCCTGTGAGCATGCCACACTAACGGTGACCTTGTGCGTATGCAAACAGTTAAAGTCTGAAACTAATGCGCAACCGTGACAGTTATCCCGTTATGTGTGTAAGACATAAATCTGAAACTCATCCAGGAGGCACAGAAAACGCTTTTATTTCCCATTTCTGCCTTCTGATTGAATTTCTTTTCTCTAATATGAAGCTGAGGAGGGGAAAGCTCTGTGATTATTCAGCGTTCTGTCTTCAGCCAGCAGCACCCGATCAGAAAGCACAAACTGATGAAGAGTGACTTATTACAAGCCTGAAAACCAGTGTTTCTACTCCATTTGCTTCCACCTTGAAGTAACGGTTCCCTCCAAAATCAGATATGCATATTTTATCTTCTGGCGTGTAGTACTTTTTATCCCAACCATTCAGACAATTTTTAAAGAACTGGGTGATATCTGGAAAGAGAGATTGAAGATGAGTTGTTTAAATGTGCTTTTTAGGTAGAAAGACAAATCTCTACACCTGATCTGCCCCGAACTGGTTAACCAATCTACATCTGTAAACAGCATAAGAGATCAGAGCTTCTGATCTTGTTCTTTTTAATTACCTTTTAAAAGATATGTCCATACAAAGGCTCAAGTGTCAAAGTCCAAAATCAAGTTTTGTTATGGACTCATGATTCTTCTACCGCTTAGTTTCAAGTTTAGTTCTTCCGAGTGTCTCTGAGGTTATGTCTGGTTCTTGTTTGATATTGTTAGTTTCCTTTTGTGTCTTTGTTTTTGTCTCTGTGTCTTGTCCTCAGGGTCTCCCGTGGAAGTTAGCCTTGTCTCCATGTTTATTTACCTTTGTCTCCCCAGTTGTGTCCCTGCTCTTTCAGTTTGGTATTGGTTCAAACAGTGGCGGTCCTAGCACCCCCCCCCCCCCCCCCCCCCCCCCCCCCCCCCACACACACACACACACACACAAAACATATTATGGATTGTACATTAACATAAAGCTTGTTGGAGCCATACTGAATTTCACCAGAGAAACACACACATACATGAAGAGAGAGAGATTCTGCATTGTATGCAAACGGCTACCAAACAGCCATCATAATTCTCCACACGATGAGAACAGGACAAATCAAGAATTGACAATGACTAATATTGTGCTGAACACGCGCTCTTTTCTACTCTGGAATATTCTCATCAATTTTCTTGATATTTATTTATAATCACCTCTGTTAATCCTTGATATTTATAACTGAGTGATCTGTATATATTAGTGCTATTTCTTAAATGTGTGAAATCTGTAACATAATGTATTGTTTGGAGTTTAGTCTGTTACTGTTATTATTTTTACCATTTCTTCTTGGAGAAACTGTAACTCACATAATTTCCTTAGGGATTAATAAAGTATTCTGATTCTGATTGTTTCAGGATGACCTGCCATTATCCAATGACACATCTGCTTATCTGTATCTTTTGCTCGTTTCTCCTCCTCCTCTTTTCTCATTTTTATAAACGGAGCACCTGATGGCTTTGAACTTTTCTTGTCCATCTTCCATTGGTTTTAATTTTGCACTCCAGTATGAACACCCATCCCCCAACTCGAGGATCGCGACAACATAACCTAACACACCTCCTCCTTAGTTCACAGATTCACTTTGTCGAGGGTGCATTTCTGGGATTTCCCAGGATTCAAATCATGAATACATAATGGGCCTGGATTTACAACATTATGAATGAAATGTGCTCTACTTGGAGGCAGCAGGCCCCCTCACCTTTCGATGTGTTGTGTGTGTGAGACTTTAAATCATCAAACTGTAAATTATAAATTTTAAATTGTTATTGATCCCTTTACCTGAGTCCTAAAGTGTATATTTATTTTCTTACTCTTCTTATATTTATTGTTTGTTTACTTGTACTGCTGTAACTGGAGCCTCGTCGTCTCGTCTCTCTATATACTGGACTGTATGTAGCGGAGATGACAATAAAATGGTAAATGGCCTGTATTTGTATAGTGCTTTACACATCCAGTCATCCACCCATTCACACACACATTCACACATAAAGTTTACTTTGACTTCAGCACAGCAGCGAGCAGGTGCACTGAGGGCTCTCGCGCTCACTTTTCACATATAGAATTTTGAAAAAACATCAGTGCAAATTATAAGTCTGTATCATGATGTCTGGTGTTTTCCTGGTTGTTGGTTTGTTTTTATTTTGTGTTATTTTGCGAGTTGGTTATTAGATGCTGCTCCAGCCAGCCAGAGAATCCCCCGCCTTCCCGCCCTCTCCTCCCTGTGCCGCAAGCAGCAGGCGCACCTCGCAAACGGAGGGCGCCCTTACTCCCAGCAAATGGGTGATAGAAAACCAATCGGTGCCTACGACTTTCCCAATATGCCCTGGCATGATGTCGGGGCAGCATGAGTACGAGTAATTTTTTTTTTTTTTTTTTTTTTTTGCCGATGCCCGTGATGCCGCCCCCGGCAACTGCCCGTGTCGCCCGTATCAAAAACCACTACTGGGTTCAAATATGAAAGGTACCCAGCTGTATTGATCATCACTTTGTAGCTGATGATTGGTCACCAATGAACCATCCAGGCTGAATGGTCCACTTGAATATATTTGCCACACCCCTCATATGTCAGTCAATGCTATCCTTCACTCTAATTGGTAGTCTCTTCAGTTGCTCCCTTCGAAGCTGAAAGGTGGGTGGCTGTGGTTCAGGTGGGGAAGCGAGTTGTCGACCTGTCATGAAGGTCGTTGAATCAGTCTCCCCGCTCCACTATCTGTGCATCTTTGCCCCTCAGATGAACCCATCAGAGTGTCTGTGTAAATGTTTGATAAAGTGTTTTGGTGTAGATAAAAGCACTTTTTCAATGTTTGTGTGATTAGGTGAATGAGGCTTGTATTAGAAAGTGCTTTGAGTGGTCAAGTTGAGTATAAAGGCGATATGTAAGCACCAGACCATTTACCGAAAGTTTAACTTTGTGTCACCAGCAGTCATTTCACCTGTTTTTGCTAAATGCTTTTGACTTTCTGTCTGTGGTGAGACAGTCCTCTGTGGATGGAAAGTAAATCATACTGTGTCATATTGAGAGAATAAAAAGTGTGTTGTACAGCTCTCCTCAGGCCCTTTCATATGATATATTACTCCATATCGTTTATTGAAATGTTTTAGCGAACCTTGGTACTTTTCACCCAAGGCCTAGTATACTGTTGTGAAGTTTGAAGACCTTGCATAAAAAATTTTGTTTTTTCTCATTTTTAACAGTTGGTGTGACCTTGACCCTAATTTTCACCAAAATTAAATCAGCTCGAGCTGTTATTGGTATCTACCATCACATAAAATTTGAAATTGATATAGAGAAATCCGTGGACGCTTGACTACAACAAACAGAGAAACAAATATAACTGATTAGGGGTACTGCCACAAGAGGCAGACACAAGCTCTGCACTGCAGTTTAAATTGACGTTATTAAGCGTAACGGCTCCTCTTCTGCAGGTTTGTCACCTGGGAGGGATCCAGCACCTGGTGGACCTCCTGGATCATAAGGTGGCCGAGGTTCAGAAAAGCGCCTGCGGGGCCCTGAGGAACCTGGTGTACGGCAAGGCCACCGACGACAACAAGGTGACGCTGAGGAACTGCGGTGGCGTGCCTGCCCTGCTCCGCCTCTTCCGGAAAACAACTGACAATGAAGTCCGTGAACTGGTCACCGGTACGTCCCGATAGCCTTGACTTGCCAACCTAATCTGCTCATTTACAGCTTGTCCCCTTTTGACCCAACTTTCTCCTGATTGGCTGCTTCTCATCAAAAACAGAAGGTTTGTATAGCAGGTGGTGGGGCTTCTTTGCCTGAGACGACCATATTAGGGTTATCCCCTCTCACTGATGTCATACAGAGCCAAGAGTAGAAAAGCTGTGTAAAAGTGAGTGTTTAGAGCAACCTGAAGCCTGAACTCACAGGGATTACGTTGAACCTCAATTGTGAAAAAGTGGTGACACTGTTTAAAATGTAAGTAAACAGAGGAAACAATCATTTGTAGATCTCGTTAATTAAATGTAATGATTGGTGGGGGGGTTTTAATAATGCAAATAATGCTTAAAGCTAAAGTTATTCCCGAACTGTGTTCAAGTGTTTTTCTCAGTGTGATTTGGGAGATTTTTGTCATTTTACTGTGGAAAAAAAAAAAAGGATTTAAATGAAGATGTATTTATGGTGTTGGGGTTAAATTGTGGAATGATGTTTATGGGCATAAAAATGTGCAATCAAATATATTTTTGAGGGTTACATGTCAGAAAATTGTAGCTCTTTTGTTTGTTAAGGTTATTTTTTTCCTACTTAGAAGGTACGGTACCTTAAATGATAAGAATATAGGCCAGGCATAAAACTAGCAGGTGTCATGTATTAACATTAGAATAAATGGGAACAGTAGGAATGTGTGTGACCCTATCCTTGTCCTTAATGCCTACTACTGCCCAGAAACTACACGGGGTACCTTTAATTATTTATAAAAGCAGAGAAAAATCTAGAAAACTGGATTTAACTAATGAAAACATTAATCATCTGTATGTTTCCAAGCTTTAAATTTTTATATTCACATTCAAATATTCATAATTGCTAGAGACAGTCATTTAAGGTAAGTGCAGAGGTTTAAGAGAGTATAGCCGAACATCTTTAAACTGTATTTCTAGATTCTGGTTGATTTCTCCGACTCATAAATCCTGTCGTTCCGATAAGGACTGGTTCTAACAGTCTCTAAACTCAGATGCCTTTTTATTCCTGAATGGGTGAAATAAGCTAACACTATGGTCCACATCGACAAAAAAAGGCTCAGAATAATAGCTTGACACGATAAAGTCTGGTGTGTGTGGGTGTTCGCCTGCCAGCGTGGTCCGTTGACTTCCCGGTTGGTTGGCCGGCCGACTGGCCGCCTTGCTGGCTGAGCATCGGTCTGCGGTGCCGTCTGACTGCCTGGCAGTGTTTTAATCTGTGTATCGGCTGTTCTGTGGGAGGTGTGAGCGGCAGCGGCTTAAACACTCGGCGCACAGCGCTGAGCAGATCTCGGCACAGTCCTCGGGACAGATGCTAAGATAATGTGCTTTGGAAACAGGACTCTGCAGCCACACCACACATACTGTTTGAAGGCAGCAGATAAGAAGCTGCTAGACACGCTTCACCAAACCACAGAGGAGACTCTTCTGTCTGGTGAAATGCTTCAGAAATGTTCTATTTTTAGCTCGGGTTGGGACTCTGATTATTAAAGGTGCACTTTGTTCTTTGGTAGCTGCTTAAATTTGATCTTCCACACCCCAAAACAAATTGCACTTAATAACATTCAGGAACAAAGCTGCATATTTAAAAATAAAACACTTGTTTTTACTGAACTCAAAGCTTTTTTCCCATTATTACTCTTTTATACTTCGTTTATGGAGGATATTTTTACGTGAAGCCTTGGACATGGTTGGCAGTTGTATTCAATATAAAACATTTTGCTTCCAAGCAGCAATAACTTTCATGTCATTTTAACCTGCTCTTGAGCAATAGTTCTCTTTCTAAAGGTCTTTTTGGACTTTTGGCTGATTTTTTTTTTTTTTCACTCGTTTTCAGTCCAGTTCTTATACCTGACCATTTTCAGATTGTAAGCCACTTAACTTCGACCGATGAATGAATCATTCAAGCATAAAAAAGGCACCTAACACTGAAATGAACCAGTCTTGTATCTACACATAACAGACAACTAAGAAAAGATTTTAAATTATATCTTGAGGCACTTTGTTACTAGCAGCCTGTCACGAAAGAACATCTCTTGTTCCCATTTCCTTAGTCTATGAAATCTGTGAAAAATTTCAAAGATAACACAGTTTGACAGACATAAAATAGTATTTTTGTACCAACAAGGGGATTCCCAAGGACCTATTCACAGAAAGCTTTGCACATCTCAGCTGGTGTACAGTGTCAGTCGTTAAAGAAGAAGGAGCAGGTCTACAAGGCTTCAAGAAGCAGTTCTTGGCTCAAGCGAGGTATGAAAATTACTGAAAATCAGTGGCAACAGCTCTGATGGAGTGATGAATCTAAATTTTAAATCTTTTGCTCAAATTATTGATCTTATCTCTGCTTTTTGCAGACGATGTGGTTCTTTTAGCTTCATCCTCCACCTCACACTGGAGTGGTTTGTGTGTGAAAAGAGTGGAGTGCCTGCTCTGGGCTGGGAATTAATTGACAAGTGGAAGAGTTCCAGTATCTCAAGGTTTGAGTACAACATTTAACTGAGCCAGTTGAGGTGGTTTTGGCATCTGACTAGGATGCCTCGATGGTGCCTCATAGCTGAGGCAGTTTGTCCAATTGGAAGGAGACCCAGGACACGCTGGAGAGATTGTACCTTTCGGCTGGTTTGAGAACACCTTGATATTTCCTTGAAAGAGCCGGAGGAGGAGGTTGCCAGGTAGAGGGAGATCTGGAGATCTTACATTGCTGCCACCACAACCTAGACCTGGATAGACAGCGATGGATGGATGGATGGACAGGTAACAATAGTTTTGACTTATTTTACTGTGTGCATCCACTGCAGGCGTCCTGTGGAACCTCTCCTCGTGCGACGCAGTGAAGATGACCATCATCCGCGATGCTCTGACCACGCTGACCAACACAGTGGTCATCCCCCACTCAGGCTGGAGCAGTGTTTCTCACCGTGACGAGCACAAAGTCAAGTTCCAGTCCTCCATGCTGCTTCGCAACACCACCGGCTGCCTGAGGTAAGAAACAAATCAAACGGCCCCCTCAAACACTCAATAAGTCAGCGTGTGTTCATCGCAAAAAGCAGCTTAAGTCGTAAAATGATGATAGAATCGAGGAAAAGAACCAATTTGAAATATGGTTGGTATTATGACGTTATTCATCAAACTTTGTCCGCGTCACATCAACACATTAAACACCTCTTTAGCCGAAACTGTCCTCAAACCACGCAAATCCATCCTCATTTCCACCCTGAAAATAATCGCCTCCTAAGCCTGCTGAGTAACCCGGCTCGCTGTTTGCTTATTCAATTGATTCTGGTTTTGAAATGCAAGGACGACTTTTGGATTTATTGGTTGTCTGTGCTGCTTTTTCTCCCCTTCCCATCTACTTTTCATCTTAACGATTCTGTAAAACCACAGCTCATAATCACGGCCGTATAATCCGTCAATAAGGGGCTCTGTAATGGAGATTTTATGCAGCCGTGAAGTCTTTAAGAAACATTTGACCATATTGGCCTACAGACGCAAATACCAGAGAAAGTGTATCTTCAAACTGAAAGCCCAGGATGAAGGTTGAGATTTATTACCTGCAAATGTTAGCATGCAGAGAAAGTTTTAAGGTCTTGAACTCATTTGAAAGATGTAATTTAGAGTAGAAGCTCCTTTTATCCCGTATGATTTAGTTCACTTCAGGATGTTCTGGTAATAATTGGGATTAGATCAAAGTGGCATATGGCAGAGTCGCACACTGGGGGCTACAGAGAAGCCGCAAGAATTAAACGCTTTAAATTTCCAAATCAAGACATAGCACATGACTATTTACAGACAGTTGGGGTTAAAAGTAAAATAGGGGATTGACATCAACATGGCTCTAGTCTGGGTGGAGTCTCGTTCTCTTTGGGTGCTTCGGCAAGCTCCAAAGATAGTTGGTCATAGGTGTAAATGTGCTTAAGTGCACAGAAGAAAGTGCTGGTTTAATGTACCATACATGAAAATATCTACTGTAAAGGGCCGTGAGTGGTTCTTAAGACTAGAAATCACTTTATTAATAGCGGCCGCACTCATCTGAAGAAGAAAGGACTTCCTCCTTCAGATCTGAGGTTTTATGTAGCAGCAAGTGTGAGCGGCTCTATAAAAACAGAAGTTTAGTTTGCTGGTCTGAGACACCAGTCTGTGAAGGGTTATAGATGTCCATCGTTCTACAGTGAGAAAGATTATTCACAAATGGAGAACATTTGAGAGAGTTGCCAATCCTCCCAAGCGTGGACGTCCCAGAAAATTCACCCCAAGGTCAGACCGTGCAATCCTCGGAGCTTAAGTGCTACATCTCAGACTCTACAGGTTTCAGTTGGCATGTTAAATATTAAAGTTCATGACAGTACAATAATCAGCGTTCTGCTCTACCAAGTGTAACAATTGAGTTTAACATCCAGGCATCCATGAAAACGGAATTTATGACATTTAACGGAGTTAGAAGTTAGCAGGAAGTTAGCTCGCTAGCTTCTATCTAAATACAATATAGCATGTCCTGACTGCGGGGTTTTGGAAACAAATTAAAACGTACAGCTCTGCTATCACTTCCAGCATAAATGAAGACAGAAAACTAAACAGCAGCGACGTTTGTAGGGTTACTGAAGTTGGGCTAGCTGGTATATAATGATGTGCTACGTGACCGCTAGCGACACAGCTATGTTAGCATAATATAAACAAGCTAACTTTTTTTCCACTCGATAAAAGTTACCGTGAGTGTTCTCGGTGGTCAGGAACAAATGTAATCGCATGGCAGGATGCTGTAAAAGGACCAAACTTCAGCCAGGAGAACAACTGAGATAATCCATCCACAATACGAGGTTAGTCATTCATATACTGTTGCATGGGCTGGGCTGTAGTTACATCCTAAGGTTTTAAAAACTGAGCTTAAATAAATGATTAGCGGTAATAAAAGCCGAGGGAGGTCAACAGGGATCACTGACTGTTTTAGGAGCTTTTTGAGATTAAATAGAAGAAAATACATAACATTAAACATGTTAACAACACAAAAGCCATATTAAACGCAGACTACTTTAGGCCCGGAAGTAGGATTCGTCGCGTCATCACTTAACGACCGGATTGCTGCTGAAGATTTCTTGAACATTAAAGTAGTCCAGCGATAGCGATTAATACTTCCAACCGTTCTTTTCTTTTGAGTGTGATGAATCCTGCGATTGACATGTTGGATCATGCCCATGCCGTCATGGAAAGAAAAAACATCCTGGTCGTTCGGTGTGTTCAGGTAATCAGCTGACCTCATCTTCTGAGGTCGATCCAACTCCAAATTATAGCACCGCCCCCACAGGCTTGTGCTGTAGGCGGATGCATCACTTTATCCGCCTCTCCTTTTACCCCAGTGCACCCATCATTCTGGAACAGAGTAAATCTGCACTCGTCAGACCACATGACCTTTTTCCAGAGTCCAGCCTCTACTCCCAAGCAGGCTGACATTTTCTTTTTTCCGATTAGCCTCGCCGATATTTAGTTTTTAAGGCTACAGGGCTGTTCAGTCCCAAACTCTCAAGTTCTCTTTTTAATTTAATTTAAGCGCCTTGAGGTGACTTTTGTTGTGATTTGGTGCTATATAAATAAAATTGAATTGAATTGTGCGCGTGGAAATGTTCACTGAGACCTCATTTTGTCCTCAGACATGAAGGGTCACCTCACTCCTTCCGGGCTTTAGAAACAGTCGTTTCAGCTGCTTTCTCAATAATTTGAGCTTTACGACTTGCACTAGCACTTTTTCCACGACCAGACGTGGCTGTTGAAGAAATAAGAAGCTACTCAGTGCATCACATTGTAATCCAACTTTTTTCACCAAATTCTGAAGCACTGTAATTTTATGTAAAGCAACAGTGCAAGTAAAACATAAATCTCCTGATGCATTAAGACTCTTTTCAGTATGTGATCTGTTTCATGAGTGGCTAAATCTTTTATCTACCTCTCGTGTGTCTCCGTTGTTAGTAGGGGAGAAACCGTACCTGTAAGGTAACACCAAGAGTCGGGTCTTAAGGATGCAATACTTCCCTTAGTTGTAGATTTATTTACCAAACACAAAACTTCAAAACTGCTGAGTGGAGACTTCCAGTCCAGGTGTGCTCCCTGAAGCAGAAAACTGCACGACGTGTCTCAAACAGCTTTGAAGTGCTGTGGGGAAGCGGCGCGTGCACGCGAGCCTCGGGCACTTTGCTTCACTTAGACTGGCGTGAGGCTGTAGGTTGATGGTATGGAAATGCATTGTGGGATTTCTTTGCTGCTGTTGTGCAGTTTTCTCATGGCAGCTTTCCATTAGCAGCAGCTGGAGGTTCCTATTGGAGGATCAGCTCCCTTCTTTACTGTATCCAGGCAGGTTTGAAGCCACCCAGTGGGGGAATCCACACACTGCACCTGAGTCTGAATTAATGTGTTTCGTGTGTGTGTGTGTGTGTGTGTGTGTGTGTGTGTGTGTGTGTGTGTGTGTGTGTGTGTGTGTGTGTGTGTGTGTCAGGAACCTGAGCTCAGCAGGGGAAGAGGCGAGGAGTCAGCTGCGGTGCTGTGAAGGTCTGGTCGACTCGCTGCTCCACGTCCTCAGAGCCTGCGTCAACACCTCCGATTACGACAGCAAGGTGCAGCAAAGCACAAACACACAAAGATGCACATGAGTGTGTGAGTCATGTTTTGTCACAGTTTATCCCCGAGAGAGTCATCCCAACTTAACCTGACCCAGACACAGCTGGAACCGCACTCTGGGGACCTGAATCTGATCCCTCAATACTCACATACTGCAGTATGTGCAAACTACAGCTACTGAGACTGCTGTTATAAGGATGCCCTGTCAGTTACTTAGTACGTGGCCAGGCCACATAAACGTACTATACATGTGTTTAGATGTTATGCATTCATAAATTCAACTACAATTTTGACCACCAGGGTGCAACGTTTTACCAGTGGGTGTGATGAAATGTTTTCAGGGGTGTGCTGATGTTTAGCATTTGCTGTTTGTTTTTAGGCACCACCTGATTTTAAATTACTAATACAATAATGGATTGAAATGTAGGCAAATCTTTTTAAATGCTTACTTGACTCACTTGCACCATCCTGTGGTACAAATTGGTATTGCATGGAAGTGAACCCTGGCCTGTGTTCATCTTCAGTTGATAACCCTTCAACACTTCACAGATAGATCCATAAGTACTTTTACTACTAAGTACTATTGCTGTGGTAATAGTTCCTATAATTGAAAACCTAGGAACAGAAAAATGTGTTTCAAGAATCAAACATAGGTGTTTGTGGCTATCACCACCAAGTAAAAAAAAAAAAAAAAAATTATATATATATAGCTGTATAGGCTTAATGATCATCTGTAGTTCACAAAAGATTCATTGATATGAAAATAAAAGACGCTGACCTTTTAATAATGATATTAAAAGTTAATATAAAGCTTGAACCTCTAAAACACGATAACAAGCAAACTGGGGAAACATCCAAGGGCATCACATGTTCAGTACAGAAAATACAACTACAGCACAGAAGTGTTGCAGACGTGTGGCATAATATCATCATCATGCAAACAAGAAGAGGATGTAGTGTCCCAGCTACCTTAGCTAACAAATAGAAATAAATAGCTTAAGCAATAAAACATCGATGTCAGTGGTCTGAAAATTCTAAACTACTTGCACAGACAAAACATCATATAACAGAAATAAACCTTTTGCACCATCCACAGGCTGAAACAAGAGCTCTGCAGAGCAGATGTCTAATGTTTGATTTTATGTGAAAACTTTCCTCTAGCACCACCATCAGGTTTCATTAGCAGGAAACACAGAAGAAGAGGCAGAAACAAAAGAAATGCTCAGTTCTCATTTTTACTTTCAGATAGTGGAGAACAGCGTCTGCACCCTGAGGAACCTTTCGTACCGCCTGGAGATGGAGATGCCCTCCTCTCGCCTCCTCGGCAACCAGGAGCTGGACACCCTGCTGGGGTTCTCCTCCCCAGCCAAGGAGCTGGACTACCTCTGCTGGGGCAAGAGGAGGCGTGGCAGGAAGAGAGGCGGCTGGCCCGACTCCAAGGTACGACTGAGGCCTTTTACAGGCATTCTTTTAAAGCATGAAAAGATGTTTATGTGCTTTAAAAGTACTAAAAATATACAAGATGTGTATAAGAGCAGTTACCTGTTGAGCAATCTGAGAACTCAAAAGCTAGTCTGGTGATCTCAGGGAACCCTCCAGTTTATACCTGGCGCAAACGGACTCTGAATGCAGTGGGACTGATCCACAACAGAAACCACAAAAATCTCACCTTTTGCCTTCATATAATTTATCCCGACAGGAAAACTGGGCAACCGCACAGCTGTAAGGTTTGCTGTCCTCTGTATTCGTCAGCAAGTGAAAGCAAATATGAGACATGACGGGTCCTTGTAGCTCTAGATTTAAACTGAAAACTGAAATCTTCAAAAGTTCTTAGCTGCCAGGCAGGCGATAAAGAGGAAGACCACAGAGAAGCTTCATGGATTGCTTCATAGTTGGTGTGACAGAGGAAGATGATAGAGACAGGATGAGACGGAGGCAGACGATCTGCTGTGGAGACTCATCATGGGAACAGCTTCTTTATTGATTGGTTGATTAGGTTATACAAATCATAACGAGAAATCAAAACCTCTGAAATGAACCCAGAAAGGAAGGAAGGAAGGACGGAAGCAAATAAGGGAAAATGAAGGTAATTTTTCCACAAATATATTCTGTTTACAGCCATCTGAACTGAATCATTGTATAATTTGGATAAAGAGAAATGAATTGGCTGCTCCGTGGGTTAGTTATTGATTCTAAGCTGGTTTTAGGTGCTTGTTTTTATGTAAAGAGTTTATGTAAATAAAATTTTCCCTCTCCTGGATCAAGCAACCCTTAGAGGAATCGCCCTTTAAGCAGTTTAAGCACTCCCAATTATACAAACTCGACTTCACTTTCTGTGCCTTGGTGCGTTTGTCGCAGTGGGACGGTGTCGGGACAGTCCCGGGTTTCTCCCAGTCTCTGAGAGGAGCAGAGCCGCTGTGGCACCCAATGGTGGTGAAGCCGTACCTCAACCTGCTGGCTGAAAGCTCCAACCCCGCCACCCTGGAGGGCGCTGCCGGGTCCCTGCAGAACCTCTCTGCAGGAAACTGGAAGGTAAGACCTCGTCTAAGGCTAACACAAGGTGCAGATTTTCCTAATTATAGACAACACTGTGGAAAAGTCTTGAGCCACCAAGCAGCCAGACTTGTTTGTCCATTATAAAGCGCTCTTGAGCAATAGTTCTCGAGACTTTCTGAACTGTTTCTTTGGAACATCAGAACAAGCCATCAGCTTTCATCTCAGTCCTATTTTGCCAACTTCAAACCTCCAGTGAATACAAACAGAGACATCGCAGGTCAAGTCTTGTGTTTGTCACAGTAGGAATCTGATGGGTAAAAACAATATTTGACTCCTTTCGGGGCATTTAAAACTCTGTTTCTATTTTTGCAGTTTTCGGCCTACATCCGAGCAGCGGTGCGTAAGGAGAAGGGCCTTCCCATCCTGGTGGAGCTGCTGAGGATGGACAACGACCGGGTAGTCTGCTCCGTCGCCACCGCTCTGCGTAACATGGCATTGGACAGCCGCAACAAGGAACTGATAGGTACACACACACACCCCTCAACTGTTTATTCAAAGCCAGCACATACTCAGTCTTTGACATTACGTTGCCCCCTAGTGGTGACACAATCCTACATTTGTGCCCTCTCCTATCTGCAAACAAATTACAGTTAAAGTAGAGCTAATGCCTAAATGCTGCTCCTGGGAAGGGTGAACACCTAAAGCTTACCTGTGAACAGTCATTCTTGGGTTGTGGCATCTTGCCACGCCCAAGTATAGAGCTGCAGTAAAAGGAACGAAAGACGGTCACTAAAACTGATTCAGCAAAACTAAACATCTCTTAATACTCTGCCTGCAAATAAACAGCACTGTTACACATTTACACATGTTCAGTGTTAATGAAATCCTGAAGTGGGTGCACAAATTTCAGACGTATACATGCATACAGGTTCAAACATATACTTAAGTATATATACAGTGGGGCAAAAAAGTATTTAGTCAGCCACCGATTGTGCAAGTTCCCCCACCTAAAATGATGACAGAGGTCAGTAATTTGCACCAGAGGTACACTTCAACTGTGAGAGACAGAATGTGAAAAAAAAATCCATGAATCCACATGGTAGGATTTGTAAAGAATTTATTCGTAAATCAGGGTGGAAAATAAGTATTTGGTCAATAACAAAAATACAACTCAATACTTTGTAACATAACCTTTGTTGGCAATAACAGAGGTCAAACGTTTACTTATAGGTCTTTACCAGGTTTGCACACACAGTAGCTGGTATTTTGGCCCATTCCTCCATGCAGATCTTCTCGAGAGCAGTGATGTTTTGGGGCTGTCGCCGAGCAACACGGACTTTCAACTCCCGCCACAGATTTTCTATGGGGTTGAGGTCTGGAGACTGGCTAGGCCACTCCAGGACTTTCAAATGCTTCTTACGGAGCCACTCCTTTGTTGCCCGGGCGGTGTGTTTTGGATCATTGTCATGTTGGAAGACCCAGCCTCGTTTCATCTTCAAAGTTCTCACTGATGGAAGGAGGTTTTGGCTCAAAATCTCACGATACATGGCCCCATTCATTCTGTCCTTAACACGGATCAGTCGTCCTGTCCCCTTGGCAGAAAAACAGCCCCATAGCATGATGTTTCCACCCCCATGCTTCACAGTAGGTATGGTGTTCTTGGGATGCAACTCAGTATTCTTCTTCCTCCAAACACGACGAGTTGAGTTTATACCAAAAAGTTCTACTTTGGTTTCATCTGACCACATGACATTCTCCCAATCCTCTGCTGTATCATCCATGTGCTCTCTGGCAAACTTCAGACGGGCCTGGACATGCACTGGCTTCAGCAGCGGAACACGTCTGGCACTGCGGGATTTGATTCCCTGCCGTTGTAGTGTGTTACTGATGGTGACCTTTGTTACTTTGGTCCCAGCTCTCTGCAGGTCATTCACCAGGTCCCCCCGTGTGGTTCTGGGATCTTTGCTCACCGTTCTCATGATCATTTTGACCCCACGGGATGAGATCTTGCGTGGAGCCCCAGATCGAGGGAGATTATCAGTGGTCTTGTATGTCTTCCATTTTCTGATGATTGCTCCCACAGTTGATTTTTTCACACCAAGCTGCTTGCCTATTGTAGATTCACTCTTCCCAGTCTGGTGCAGGTCTACAATACTTTTCCTGGTGTCCTTCGAAAGCTCTTTGGTCTTGGCCATGGCGGAGTTTGGAGTCTGACTGTTTGAGGCTGTGGACAGGTGTCTTTTATACAGATGATGAGTTCAAACAGGTGCCATTCATACAGGTAACGAGTGGGGGACAGAAAAGCTTCTTACAGAAGACGTTACAGGTCTGTGAGAGCCAGAGATTTTCCTTGTTTGAGGTGACCAAATACTTATTTTCCACCCTGATTTACGAATAAATTCTTTACAAATCCTACCATGTGAATTCATGGATTTTTTTTTCACATTCTGTCTCTCACAGTTGAAGTGTACCTCTGGTGCAAATTACTGACCTCTGTCATCATTTTAAGTGGGGGAACTTGCACAATCGGTGGCTGACTAAATACTTTTTTGCCCCACTGTAAGAGACTTTGGGAAGGCCATTCCTGAAGCTTAATGCTAGCCTGCTGTATCCACTCGAACCCCAGTTGTGATGTGTGTTTGGGATCGTTGTCCTGCTGTAACATCCAACTATGTCCACATTTCAATTTGTTGGAAGCTGCTGATTAGAGGTGAGGTTCAAGATTTTGGAGGTAGTCCTCCTCCTTCATTATTCCATCAATTTTGTGCAAAGTGCCACAGCAAAACAGCCCCAGAGCATGATGGTACCACCACCATGCTTAGCAGCTGGTATAGTGTTCTCAGGTTTTGAGAGCCGTACCTTTACTCCTCTAAACATCTTTTCATTTTGACCAAAAAGCTCAATCTTTGTCTTCTCTGACTATAAAGCTTTTCTCCAGAAGGTATTTGGCTCGTCTATATTGGAGCAGGGGCTTCTTTCTGTCCATGGTAATGTAAAACTCACTCCGCTGTGGACGGTGACGCTGGTGTTCCAGATGTTTTCAGTTCATGACAGGTTTGAGCCCTGGAGTCATCTTGTCTTCTTCTGGCAAATTGGTGACACGTCTGAATTACATGTACTTATTATTGTTTGATCTGATGATCTTGGAATCTGCAGTTGTTTTGAAATGGCTCGAAGAGACCTTCCCAACTTTTGTAAATCTACAATTCTCCGACATTAATTCAATCTTGTGCCACCAATTCTTGTTTGTTAAACTTGTTTGTTAATCCACTAAGAGCAGATCCAGACCTTCTGTTCTGTCTGTCTCTCCACCTGCAGGAAAGTACGCCATGCGGGATCTGGTGAACCGGCTGCCTGGCGGCAGTCCCACTGTGCTGTCAGACGACACGGTGGCATCAGTCTGTTGCACGCTGCATGAAGTCATCAGCCGCAACATGGAGAACGCCAAAGCTTTAGCCGACAGCGGAGGCATCGAGAAACTGGTGGATATCAGCAAAGGTCGAGGGAAAGGGTAAGACGTGACCACCTCCATGTTTTTATTATTGAACTCATTTCGCTACGTTTATAATGAACATCTACCACTGTGACAGGTGATGGGTGACAGAAAATCAGGCACTCCTTAACTGGTTTAACTCATTTTATTTTACATACTGTGTGTGTCACAGATATTCGATGAAGGTTGTGAAGGCAGCTGCTCAGGTGCTGAACACCCTGTGGCAGTACAGAGAGCTGAGGACCCTCTACAAACAGGTGGGTACGAGCAGACACATGTGGAAGAACTCACACTGATGGAATTAAAACTCCATTTACACCTCAAGAAATTTAAAGGCTCTTTCAGGGAGATGCTGATTATCTTTCTTATCGTCTGTTTGTAATTCAGGGCACGGTAATCATTCAAGGCCTTCATTATCCAAAGTCTCTTTCAGAAGTGCACTCCCTTCTGTTAATCTGACTTCATTGGAATGAGAGTCCCTTGGTCTCATCTATCAAAATGTGGCTGCTAAGATAAGAAAAGGCTATCAGCATATCACATCCCTCAGTAAATGGTAGATGGACTGGTTCTTATATAGCGCTTTTCTACTCTTCTGAGCACTCAAAGCGCTTTACACAACTTGTGCATTCACCCATTCACACCCATTTGCACAAGCACATTTTTCTAAGTGCTTTCTAAGTAACATTCACATACACGATGGATGCATCGGAGAGCAATTTGGGGTTAGTATCTTGCCCAAGGATATTTGGCATGCAGACTAGGGGAAGCCAGGAATCGAACCACCAACCTTCCGATCAGTAGATGATGACCTGCTCTACCGCCTGAGCTACAGCCACCCAGTTGTGATGTGTGTTTGGGATCGTTGTCCTGCTGTAACATCCAACTGTGTCCACATTTCAATTTGTTGGAAGCTGCTGATTAGAGGTGAGGTTCAAGATTTTGGAGGTAGTCCTCCTCCTTCATTATTCCATCAATTTTGTGCAAAGTGCCACAGCAAAACCCCAGAGCTGTTTTGCTGTGATAAAAGTGTGATAAAAGTGACCTATGTACTGTGGAGTCTTTAAAAATTTGAAGCGACGGGACAAGCGGAGAACAAAACAAGAGGTATCGGGCCTAAAAATATATATATATCTAGAGCAGATGAAGAGTGTCTGGAAAAAAATGTCCTTAAGAAAGGAAAAAAATCAAGCACTGATCATCACAATGATCCCAAACACACTGCCAATGCAATAAATACCTGGACAGAAAAACACACAGTGGAACACTATCAGTCATGGATCGGCCTCCCCGGAGCCCGGACCTCAACATTATTGAAGCAGTGTGGGATCATGTTGACAGAGAACAGAACAAAAGGCAGAAACATCCAAAGAAGAGCTTTGAATGTCCTTCAAGAAACCTGGAGAACTATTCCTGGAGACGACTTAAAGAAATAACAAGAAAGAGAGTTCAGACTGTGCTGAAGAATAAAGGTGGTCACACCAAATACTGACTTCCAGCTCGTTAGCATGGTACAAACTGTTTTTCCCTTATATGCTTGTATTTACATGTTTTTGCACATGCTTCAATAAATCGCTCTTCCTGTTTCAACTATAAAGAAAGGAGAAACATTCACAGCTGAAGGGACATGTTTCGTGCCATGAGGATGACTCATGATGTAGGATCTGCATAAATGACACATGCTGTAAAAGTCTCATCTTATATGATTCTTAGGAAAGCCAGATTTGAAACGGCAGCCACTGATATTACCAATTAAACACAGCAGCTGTTATGAAAGCCAAATTGACAAAGAATAAAGGAATTCACCACTGACTGTTACAGCCACAGGCAAAATTCGTAACAAACCTGTAACTCTTATGCGGTAAAAGTGTTGTGGCACAGGATTCAAACTGATGAAACCTTCCGGTCCAGTTGCGCCACCAATTGTGGTCATGACTTTTATGGTCAGAATTTCTAGGAACAGCCAAAGAGTGGAGGGTCTCAAGATGTCATCTCAGCTTTTTGCAGATTATGTGGTTCTTTTGGCTCCGTCGGGGGATGGCCCCTGTTTGCTTTGGGGTGGTTTACAGTTGAGTGTGAAGCAACAGGGGTGGGAATCAAGTCTGAGGCCATGGTTCTCTGACAGAAAATTTAATTCAGTTCAAATTATTATATAGCAACAGTTGCCTCAAGGTGATTTATATTGTAAGGTAAAGGACCCTACAATACTGTTCCCCACAGGAGATCAGGAGGAGGTGGTCAGGGAGGTCTGTGGCAGAAGGTGAATGGATGAAATCTACGTAAATGCAGTAGTTTAAGTACATGTAGGTCCTCAACCATTCCCCCAGCAGGTGCTGCAGCAATTTGAGCATCTAAATTCCAACAGCCTTGGAAACGTTTGATGTTTTTTGTTTTTTCCAGTATCCATAGCCTAATTCCATAAGTCTTTTGTCTATTCTATAGAGCCAATTTTGTTTTTTGGGGGGAGGTTTTAAATGTATGTATTCATATTAAAGAAACCCTGCAGGAGCTCCTACATGTGTGCACAAGCATGCCTCTTTATTTTCTTTTTGTCGTACATGTGAACAGGATGGCTGGAACTACACCCACTTTGTCACCCCCGTCTCCACTCTGGAGCGGGACCGATACCGCTCTCAGCCGACCCTACCCACCAGCCCAATGCAGATGTCCCCCGTCATTCAATCAGGTGTGAGAGACATCAAACCGATGATCATATTTCAGTAATAGATTGTTGGGGGGGAAACAGGATTTGGTTTAAATCATATCACTGTTTTATTTTTCTGGTTGGCTTTGTTTTCAGGCGGTAGTGCAACATCCTCGCCAGCGATGCTCGGGATAAGAAGACACAGTTCAAACTATCAGCGGGCCCAGTCATCTATGCAACTCGACACATATTATGGAGACAACAGTTTACACAAACGGCAGTACACAGGTTTGTGGCATTCCTCAGGGATCTGCACACTGGTGTTTCTCTCAAACAACCACCATTTCAGTTTGGAGTTATATTTATTTTACTCTCTACTTATGGATTTTTCACCTCAGGGTCAGAGAAGAAAACCCCATATTTCATTGGGACCTATTCCTCCCAGTCAGGAGAGGATCTGAGAAGATCCCAGGTAAGAAGCCTTTTGTTGTTTCATCATACAGTAATGTCGTGCTCAATCATCCAGGTAAGGATGTTTTCTCAGTTTGGTTGATTTTATATAGACTGACTGATTACATTGTTTTCCAAGCACCCAGAGCCATTCTACGACGAACCCGACAGGAAGAACTTCAACAGCTACAGAATGTACCTGTCGTCCCCACAAGGCTACGGCGAGGAGCACTTTGAGGACGAACCGGCCCACCTGACCCCGTCTTCTCCCGACGGCTACGCCACCCAGTCGCTCCGATTCAAAGCAAACACCAACTATGTGGACTTCTACTCCACCACACGGAGGCCTTCAAACAGGGCGAACAAGTTCACCGGCTCCCCCGACTCGTGGGTGTAGAAAGAAAACAGACGCCGTGGACATCAAGTCTTCACCACGTTGGCTGTCCGTTCCTGTGGGTGTATGTGTGCGGGGAGTGCGTTGTGTGGCTGCGTGAAAGGTTGCGGATGCATGTGGATATGTATGTGTGTGTCTATACTGAAGCTGTGCTGAATGACCAGGGCTTGGTTTGCCACGTGCAGCTTTTGACTAAGTCAGACCGCACGATAATAATACCCGGAAAAAAATTATCCCTTTATTTTTGACTCCGAAGCTAAAAACAAACCAAACAAACACAAGTCAGTTTTATCAGAGGTTTATTGCATAACATAAAGAAGCAGTGCTGTATGAAATTGTTCGCTAGTTTAATGAGCTTCAGGCTGCAAAACTAGAATATTCTGAAATATTTCCACCATGTTGTTTGGCCGTTGCGTACAACTTATAATTCCCACACACTTGTAAAGGTGTTGGCTAGAGGCACGAACAGTCTAAAAGATGGACGTAGCCACCGTTACCTTAGCCACCCCCCTCAGTGAAGTCCCTTCGAGCTGAGTGTCTTCTGGCTAAATGTGTCAAACGAGGAGTGGATCTACCGCACCCACTCCCATACCTTGCTTTATCAGCCTTTCATCCTTTTTGACATTAACAGGGACCACAATTTGCAAAATAAACACTATGCTGTATTCAGTAACACTTGAAAGTAGCGACTGAGACCATGAACTCGTTGGGAAAATGTTTACTGAGGTTGCATAGACTTCTACAATCTACAGTAAGAGCCAGAAATCCTTAGAGAAGAGTTTGCATGCTTGAAATCCCAGAAAGATTAAATCAGATTAAACTGGGAACTCCCCAGTTATCCAGGACTATCTCATAGAACCCCTATCAAACTGGAAGTCCACAGAGTGGCAGTTCTTGTGTATATTTAAGACAATTCTCTGATATAGCTATGACCTTACTGAGACTCGGTGTGTTAACCACAATGTTAAATTCTGGAAATCATCGCCAAGTGTGAACAACCATCAAGGATCAAAAGTAAGTCTTGTTGCTTTGAGTATACTAAATTGGATTCTTTCTAAGGAAGATTTTGCGTTTTAATTGATAGGTTTTTTTGTAAACAATGATCAGGATGTGAAACAAATTGTCTTGGGCTTTGCCATTTCTGCCAGAAGCTAAGTCTACAGACTAGCTAATGGGTTCCCAAGGCTTAGTCAAAAGGTGCTTTTTAAACAAAAGAAAGAAAAAAACCTAGCCCTGACATTGTTGTTTACTCGAGTGTTTGTTCACGTCAACTGATTTCATTTTTCTCTGCAGTAAAAGTGTGCAGTGTGTTGGCTTTATAACATAAATATCGTCCGCCAGCATCATCTTGAATGCAAGAGAAAAAGAAACTTGCTGAAGCTGAGGATCACACCTGGGACAAATTCTATTTACCAGTTAAATAAAACCACTACTCCAAACAACATAAAAGCTGCTCCAAATATTATTTGACCTGGGTTTGGAGATGAACATCCTCACGCTCATGAACCTTTAAAGACTCAGAGAACTGGGGTTAAACCTGTAACCCTCTGCTTTTCTGTAATGTTGGCCAAAAGTGCAGTATATCATAAAGTATGTGAAATATGTGGAAAAACAAAAGTGAACATCTATTTGTACAGATAAAAATGGTTTAACTGTCCTGTTACATTGTTGTATTCAATATGTAGAACTTTCTTATGTGATTGTGAGGAAGATTTTTGTATTATTTATCGATTATTTTTATTAATTTAATTGTGACCTGACCAAAATACCCAATCTGTCTGTTCTGTCTAAAACTGATAATGATGATGTGTTACAGAGGGAAATAATATGTATAGGGATTAAAGATTATATTGTGGCGGACCACCAGGTGGCTCCACTCACACACAAGTTGAAAGGAAGTGTGGGGGTGGAGATTTTGGCGCTGACTATATGTGAAGTTCTGTCAGTTAATAAAGTTGTTGGAGTGAGACACTGAGACCTCTCCTGTCGTTGTTACATACCTCCACATTGGTGACCCCTGTAGTGAACATGCTAAGGCTCGACGACGAAGCCAGCTCTGGCGTGGAAGCATCGGCGGCCGCCGGACCTTCACCTCCGCCGATGGCTGCGTTTGCTGTGGCGCTTAAATTGCCGGATTTTTGGCTTCACGATCCTCCTTCATGGTTCATGCACGTAGAAGCTCAGTTTGCTCTTCGTGGAGTTTCAGCCGACGACACTAAATACCACCATGTGATGGCCTCACTTGACCCGCTGTCAACCCGCCGTGTGATGACTCTCCTCCGGGATCCTCCAGCCCAGGGCAAGTACGCCGCCCTCAAGGGGCTGCTGCTGCGGCGTTACTCCCTCTCTGATGCTGAGCGGGCCGAGAAACTCCTTTCCATCGCGGGCCTGGGCGACGGCACCGCCCTCGAGCTCATGGAGAGCATGCTGTCCTTGCTGGGCGCGGAGGACGGAGGATTTCTCTTCACCCACCTCTTTCTTCGACAGCTGCCGGCTCCAGTGCGCGCTGGCCTTGCCAACTCCCCGCTATTGGCCACGAAGGATTACCGCTCCCTTGCGGAAGAGGCGGATCGCATCCTCCTGGCTACCAGGACTTTCGGCGTCCAGACGGTTATTCAGGACCCACCAGCGTTTTCCCCCTCCCCCTCCCCCTCACCGATGCTCCACGGGCCCTCCGACTCGTCCACTGTGGCCGGAATCGCTGCACGGCGGCACCGCGGAAAGGGGCTTTGTTTTTATCACCAGCGTTTTGGAGCGAAGGCACGGCGCTGCCTCCCGCCTTGCAGTTTCCAGACCCAGGGAAACGGGCATGTCAGCGCTCTGTAGCAGCCGCGACCGCTGGCAACAAGGAAAGGCTGCTTTTCTTAGAGGACTCACGCTCGGGGAGGCGTTTCCTGGTGGACTCCGGCTCACAGAAGAGCCTTCTTCCCCCGGCTGGCTCGGACAGGCTAGCTGAGGGTTGCGGGCCATTGCTAACAGCGGCTAATGGCTCTCCCATCAAAACCTTCGGTGAAAGGTTGGTGACTGTTTGCTTTCACGACCGTGACTTTCAGTGGAACTTTGTTGTTGCTGCTAGCTCTGTGCCTATAATAGGCGCTGATTTTCTTTGTGCTCACGGACTACTGGTTGATGTGGCTAACAGACGTTTAATTGATGCTGTGTCCTTTTCCTCATTACCCTGTTTGACTCGGGGTGCTCAGCCCGTGGTGCATGCTAACTCAGTAGATTCGGGTGACGTTTTTCAGTGTTTGCTTTCTGAGTTTCCCTCACTCACTGTCCCCACTTTCTCGAGCACGGTGACGAAGCATGGGGTAGAGCATTACATAACTACAGTAGGGCCCCCGGTGTTCGCGCGCGCGCGCCGCCTCGACCCCGCCAAACTGGCTGTCGCTAGGGAAGAATTTGCCACCATGGAGCGTCTGGGCATCGTGCAGCGTTCGAACAGTGCCTGGGCTTCTCCGTTACACATGGTGCCTAAATCTGATGGTCGGTGGCGACCTTGTGGGGATTTCCGCCGTCTTAATAATGTCACGGAGAACGATCGTTATCCCATTCCCCACATCCAAGATTTTTCCGCCCATCTTGCGGGGACCTCGGTTTTTTCTAAGATCGATTTGGTACGGGGATATCACCAGGTTCCCGTGCGCGCGGAGGATGTCCCCAAAACCGCCGTAATTACACCTTTCGGCCTTTTCGAGTTTCTGCGCATGCCGTTTGGCCTGAAAGGTGCCGCCCAAACCTTCCAGCGGTTGATGGACTCGGTCTTGCGCGGGCTGCCCTTTGTTTTTGTATATCTTGATGATATACTGGTGGCCAGCAGCTCGAAGGAGCAGCACATGTTCCATCTGCGTCAGGTTTTTCAGCGTTTGGCGGAGCATGGACTGATTATTAATCCGTCTAAATGCCAGTTTGGGTTGCCCGTTCTCGATTTCCTTGGGCACCGTGTTTCCGCCGAGGGCGCGGTTCCGTTGCCTGACAAAGTCCGAGCTGTTTCGGAATTTCCGCGTCCCACGACTGTTAAGGCACTGCAGGAATTTTTGGGGATGGTGAATTTTTACAACCGTTTTCTCCCCAGAGCGGCACATCTGCTGAAGCCCCTTTATGGGGCGTTAAAGGGTAAAAAAGCTAATGACCCCGTTGACTGGTTTCCGGACAGCATCCAAGCGTTTTCTGATGCTAAGTCAGCGTTAGCTAATGCTGCCCTTCTGGCCCACCCATCCCCCTCAGCGCCGATTGCGTTGACCACTGATGCGTCGGACATAGCACCGCGGTAAAGTGAGCCGTCATTTGTGAGCCGCGGTCAAGCCAGCCGCCTCCTATCCGCCGCATAAATTTCCTTGCGCTTTTACACCAGTCTTTACGGTAGCGCCTTTTCGCTTTATGTGCCGATTGAAAGACTATACCCGCGCGCGCACAAATTACAATGTAGCAGCCCGATACAGTCAATACAATTATGGAAATGTCAGAAATTCATTAAAAATCATCCTGAGTAGTTGATGTCCAACTTTCAACACATCCCCCCTCTGGGACACCTACTGTACCTGTGTGCCAAGTTTCATCCAGATTTACTGTAGAATTCCTCAGAAATTAATGGAAACATTTATTCAATCTAATACAGCCAATGCACTACAATTGTGTCAATTTTCAAAAATTCATTAAAAATCATCCTGAGTAGTTGATGTCCAACTTTCAACAGATTCCTTCTCTGGGACACCTACTGTACCTGTGTGCCAGGTTTCAGCCAGATTTACTGTAGAATTCCTCAGAAATTAAAGGGTACTTGTATTCAATGCAATACAGCCAATACACTATAATTATGTCAATTTTCAAAAATTCATTAAAAATCATCCTGAGTAGTTGATGTCCAACTTTCAACACATCCCCCCTCTGGGACACCTACTGTACCTGTGTGCCAAGTTTCATCCAGATTTACTGTAGAATTCCTCAGAAATTAATGGAAACATTTATTCAATCTAATACAGTCAGTACAATAGAATTATGTCATTTTTCAAAAATTCATTAAAAATCATCCTGAGTAGTTGATGTCCAACTTTCAACACATCCCTCCTCTAGGACACCTACTGTACCTGTGTGCCAGGTTTCATCCAGATTTACTGTAGATTTCCTCAGAAATTAATGGAAACATTTATTCAATCTAATACAGCCAATGCACTACAATTGTGTCAATTTTCAAAAATTCATTAAAAATCATCCTGAGTAGTTGATGTCCAACTTTCAACAGATTCCTTCTCTGGGACACCTACTGTACCTGTGTGCCAGGTTTCAGCCAGATTTACTGTAGAATTCCTCAGAAATTAAAGGGTACTTGTATTCAATACAATACAGCCAATACACTATAATTATGTCAATTTTCAAAAATTCATTAAAAATCATCCTGAGTAGTTGATGTCCAACTTTCAACACATCCCCCCTCTGGGACACCTACTGTACCTGTGTGCCAAGTTTCATCCAGATTTACTGTAGAATTCCTCAGAAATTAATGGAAACATTTATTCAATCTAATACAGTCAGTACAATAGAATTATGTCATTTTTCAAAAATTCATTAAAAATCATCCTGAGTAGTTGATGTCCAACTTTCAACACATCCCTCCTCTAGGACACCTACTGTACCTGTGTGCCAAGTTTCATCCAGATTTACTGTAGATTTCCTCAGAAATTAATGGAAACATTTATTCAATCTAATACAGCCAATACACTACAATTGTGTCAATTTTCAAAAATTCATTAAAAATCATCCTGAGTAGTTGATGTCCAACTTTCAACACATCCCTCCTCTAGGACACCTACTGTACCTGTGTGCCAAGTTTCATCCAGATTTACTGTAGAATTCCTCAGAAATTAATGGACATTTACATGCAATTCAATACAGCCAATACACTACAATTATGGAAATTTCAGAAATTAATTAAAAATCATCCTGAGTAGTTGAGGTCCAACTTTCAACACATCCCTCCTCCGGGAAACCTGCTGTACGTCTGGGCCAAGTTTCAGCCAGATTTACTGTAATATTCTTCAGAAATTGCAGGGAACTTATGTTCAGTGCAAGAAAGGCTGAAAGACGACCACCACTGAACAAGACACACAAGCTGAAACGTCAAGACTGGGCCAAGAAATATCTCAAGACTGATTTTTCTAAGGTTTTATGGACTGATGAAATGAGAGTGAGTCTTGATGGGCCAGATGGATGGGCCCGTGGCTGGATTGGTAAAGGGCAGATAGCTCCAGTCTGACTCAGACGCCAGCAAGGTGGAGGTGGAGTACTGGTTTGGGCTGGTATCATTAAAGATGAGCTTGTGGGGCCTTTTCGGGTTGAGGATGGAGTCAAGCTCAACTCCCAGTCCTACTGCCAGTTTCTGGAAGACACCTTCTTCAAGCAGTGGTACAGGAAGAAGTCTGCATCCTTCAAGAAAAACATGATTTTCATGCAGGACAATGCTCCATCACACGCGTCCAAGTACTCCACAGCGTGGCTGGCAAGAAAGGGTATAAAAGAAGAAAAACTAATGACATGGCCTCCTTGTTCACCTGATCTGAACCCCATTGAGAACCTGTGGTCCATCATCAAATGTGAGATTTACAAGGAGGGAAAACAGTACACCTCTCTGAACAGTGTCTGGGAGGCTGTGGTTGCTGCTGCACACAATGTTGATGGTGAACAGATCAAAACACTGACAGAATCCATGGATGGCAGGCTTTTGAGTGTCCTTGCAAAGAAAGGTGGCTATATTGGTCGCTGATTTGTTGTTGTTTTGTTTTTGAATGTCGGCGAGGATTCCGCACGGCACTCCCCTCCATTCACCTCGCGAATCTCCGCTCTCTTCCAAACAAAGTCGACGAATTACTGCTCTTAAACCGGACTAACAAGGACTGTGCACGCTCTGCTGCCCTCTGCTTCACTGAAACCTGGCTCAGTGAGCGAGTCCCAGACTCTGTCTTAAATCTGCTGGGCTTCCAACTTCACCGGGCGGACCGCGAAACAGAGCTCTCAGGGAAAACAAAGGGTGGTGGAGTCTGCTTCTACATTAATGAAGGTTGGTGTACTGATGTCACAGTGTTACAGAAACACTGCAGCCCACACTTGGAAAGTTTTCTCATCAACTGTAAACCTTTTTATTCACCGCGGGAGTTTTCTTCCTTCATGCTGGTCGGAGTTTACATCCCTCCACAGGCCAACGCGAACAACGCACTGTGCGAGCTGGCTGACCAGATTACTACCCTGGAGAGGAAATTCCCGGATTCCTTTACAATTATTCTTGGGGATTTTAACAGAGCAAACCTAAACTACGAACTCCCTAAATACAGACAGCATATAGACTGCCCCACCAGGGACAACATCATACTGGATCACTGCTACACCACTCTAAAAGATGCCTATCGCTCTGTGCCCCGGGCAGCTTTGGGACATTCTGATCACTGCATGGTCCATCTTATTCCAGTTTATAGGCAAAAACTCAAACGTGCCAAGCCTGTAGTCAAAACTGTGAAGAAGTGGACTAACGCAGCAAAGCAGGAACTGCAGGACTGTTTTGACTCCACTGATTGGACTGTTTTTGAAGCTGCATCTGAGAACCTAGATGAGCTCACGGACACTGTGACATCATACATCAGTTTCTGTGAAGACGTGTGTGTGCCAACAAAGACCTTTTGCACATACAACAACAATAAACCATGGTTCACTCCTAAACTCCGACAACATCTTCGCAAGGCCAAGGAGGACGCCTACAGAAGTGGTGACAGGGTCCTGTACAAGCAAGCCAGGAACACACTGACCAAGGAGATCAAAGCAGCTAAAAGGATCTACTCCCAGAAGCTGGAAGTCAAGTCAAGTCAAGTTTATTTATAGAGCACATTTAAAAACAACCAAGGCTGACCAAAGTGCTGTACAGTAAATACAGATAAAAATACAATAGAACACAATTTCGTAATAACACCTCGCTGATAAAAATAAAATAAAAATATATAAAACAAATAAATTAAACCTTTCTAAAAGCCAATGAAAAGAGGTGAGTTTTAAGAGCGGTTTTAAAAGTTTCTAGGCTTTTGGAGAGTCTGACGTGAGGAGGTAAACTGTTCCACAGTCTGGGTGCAGCCACAGCAAACGCCCTCTCTCCCTTTGTCTTTAATTTATACCTGGGAACATCTAAAAGCATCAGGTCGGCTGACCTCAAAGATCTCCTGGGGCGATAAGTTCTAAGGAGTTCTGACAGGTAAGAAGGTGCAGTGCCATTTAAAACCTTAAAAGCCAGCAATAAGATTTTAAAATCAATCCTAAAGGCAACTGGGAGCCAGTGGAGAGAGCAGAGAACCGGAGTGATGTGGTCTCTTTTTTTTGAACCGGTCAACAGGCGAGCGGCAGCGTTCTGCACCAGTTGAAGGCGATGTAGACAGGAACAATCTAGGCCAGCATAGAGGGAATTGCAGTAGTCTAGCCGTGAAGTAATAAAAGCATGGACCACTCTTTCTAGATCGTTCCTGCAAAGGTAAGACTTGACTTTGGCTAAAATCCGCAAATGATAAAAAGATCCCTTAACTACAGAGCTGATTTGTTTATCAAGTTTAAAAGCATTGTCAAAAATAACACCAAGACTCTTAATGGAAGAAGTGCAATCGGAGGTTAGGGGTCCCAAAAAGTCAAGAGAGAAGTTGGGATCTTTAGGAAGCCCAAACACAATGACTTCAGTTTTGCTTTCATTAAGGTGTAAGAAGTTAAGAGTCATCCAAGTCTTAATGTCAGACAAGCAGGAGAGTAGCGGCTGCAAAGAAACATTGCAGTTCAACCTCAGAGGGAGGTAGATCTGAATATCATCGGCAAAGATGTGGAAGGACACATTATGTTTACGGAGCACATCGCCCAGAGGGAGCAAGTACAGAATAAACAACAGGGGGCCTAGTATGGACCCCTGAGGTACGCCACAGGTTAAAGGAGCTCTGGGAGATGACAGTTCACCAAGGTGAACAGAAAAACTCCTATTATTCAAATAGGACTGGAAAAACTTTAAGACAGTGCCCTTTAAACCGACACAATGTTGAAGGCGGGATAGCAGTATGTTGTGATCAACAGTGTCGAAGGCTGCTGTCAGGTCCAGGGTTACTAAGACAGCAGCACAACCAGAGTCAACAGTTAAAAGCAAATCATTAAAAACTCTCAGAAGGGCGGTTTCTGTGCTATGCCGAGCTCTAAAACCAGACTGGAACTTCTCATAGAGATTGTTATTGTCAAGAAATAGCTGGAGCTGCGTGAGGGTGGCTCGTTCCAGTACTTTAGACAGAAAAGGCTCTCAGCCAACGACCCTGCATCAGTGTGGAGGGGCCTGCAGGAAATCACCAGCTACAGACGCCCCCCACCCACTATTGAAGCAAACAAAGACCTGGCCAACGAGTTAAACACTTTCTATTGCAGGTTTGAGACGGACAGACTCCCACGCCCCACCCTCCCCTCCCCAGGGACATTGCTTCAGACATTGACCCCCAACACACCTTCCACCTCTCCCCCCTTCACCCTGCCCCTCCCCAATCAAGACTCAACGACCACCCCCACCCTCCCCAATCCAGACTCAACGACCACCACCACCCTCTCCATCCCAGACTCAACGACCTCCACCACACCTCTCACCCCCCTTTCCTCCTCCCTGAAACTAAGAATACACACTCAGGATGTGAGCCGACTATTCCAGAAACAGAAGCCCAGGAAAGCCCCCGGACCAGATGGCGTCTCACCCTCCTGCCTCAAAACCTGTGCTGAACAGCTGGCTCCCATCTTTACTCGCATCTTCAACAGATCCCTGGAGCTGTGTGAAGTTCCCTCCTGCTTCAAACGCTCCACCATCATCCCTGTTCCCAAGAAACCCACCATCACAGGACTGGATGACTACAGACCTGTCGCCTTGACGTCTGTGGTCATGAAATCCTTCGAACGACTGGTGTTAGCCCATCTGAAAGACATTACAGGCCACCAGCTGGACCCTCTGCAGTTTGCCTACCGGGCAAACAGGTCAGTGGATGATGCAGTGAACATGGGGCTGCATTACATCCTGCAACACCTTGACCGCCCGGGAACTTATGCCAGGGTCCTGTTTGTGGACTTTAGTTCGGCTTTTAACACCATTGTGCCTGAACTTCTTTCCTCCAAACTCTCCCAGCTCAGCGTGTCACCAGCTACCTGTCAGTGGATCACCAGCTTCCTGACAGACAGAAAGCAACAAGTGAGGCTGGGGGAGATCACCTCTGAAACCCGGTCCCTCAGTATTGGTGCCCCTCAAGGATGTGTCCTCTCACCACTACTGTTCTCCCTCTACACTAACGACTGCACCTCCAATAACTCTGCTGTCAAACTCCTAAAGTTTGCAGATGACACCACTGTCATTGGCCTCATTCAAGATGGTGATGAGTCTGCATACCGGCAGGAAGTTGAGCGGCTGGTACTCTGGTGCAGTCAGCACAATCTGGAGCTGAACACTCTTAAGACTGTAGAGATGACAGTGGACTTCAGGAGACATCCCTCAACTCTGCTCCCCCTCACCATATCAGACAGCCCTGTGTCGACTGTGAAGATCTTCAAGTTCCTGGGTACAACCATCTCCCAGGACCTGAAGTGGGAGACCAACATCAACTCCATCCTCAAAAAGACCCAGCAGAGGATGTACTTCCTGAGACAACTGGGGAAGTACAGTCTTCCACAGGAGCTGCTGATCCAGTTCTACACTGGTCATTGAGTCTGTCCTGTGCTCCTCCATCACAGTCTGGTATGGAGCAGCCACTAAACAGGACAGGAGCAGACTGCAGCGGACTGTACGGGCAGCAGAAAGGATCATCAGCGCCCCCCTGCCCTCCATCCAGGATCTGTACCTCTCAAGAACCAGGAAACGGGCAGGGAAAATCATCGCAGACCCCTCACACCCTGCACACAGACTTTTTGATCTGCTGCCCTCTGGCAGACGGTACAGAAGCCTGCAGACCAGGACCACCCGACACAGGAACAGTTTCTTTCCCCTCGCCATCTCCCTTCTTAACAGTTGACCTGTCACACTGCTCCCACTGCCAGACTGCAACTGCACCTTATGTACATTTTGTAGTATTCATTCCACCTCATTCATTTCTGTATTTTATGTATATAAGTTTAGATTCGTTATTTATAGTTGGTTTACATAGCTTTGTGTATGTATGTGTAATGTGTATATATAGACACTTGTGTGTGTGTGTGTGTGTGTGTGTGTGTGTGAGTGAGAGATTTACATTGCTGTGCTTGAGAGCCACCATCTACCAGAACCAAATTCCCTGTATGTGTCTGCACATATACTTGGCCAATAAACACGATTCTGATTCTGATTCTGAGATGTATATTTGTGAATGTGGAGATGTTATATTGGTTTCACTGGTAAAAATAAATAATTGAAATGGGTATATATTTGTTTTTTGTTAAGTTGCCTAATAATTATGCACAGTAATAGTCACCTGCACACACAGATATCCCTCTAAAATAACTCAAACTAAAAACAAACTAAAAACTACTTCCAAAAACATTCAGCTTTGATATTAATGAGTTTTTTGGGTTCATTGAGAACATGGTTGTTGTTCAATAATAAAATGATTCCTCAAAAATACAACTTGCCTAATAATTCTGCACTCCCTGTAGGTCTGTTGACAGAGCTCTGTACAGGTCTGCTCGAGCTGACCTGAAAAGGGGTCCCACCTGTCCAGCAACAACACATGGCATGGAATAATAGACATCATAAACCACAGAGGCAGAACTGTGAAAACAGAAAACCTGAGTGTGCAGCTAGCAGAGGACATAAACAGCTTCTTTGCCCGCTTTGAAACACCACAACAGCAGCATTCATCTGCCTCAGCCCTGCTCCCATCCTCATCCTCACCTGGTTCCTGCACCGCTCCATTCACTGTAACGGAGCACGATGTCAGATGAGTGTTCCTAGCAGTGAACCCCAGGAAGGCGTCCAGACGGAATAAGTGGTAAAGTGCTAAGACCATGTGCCCACCAGCTCACCCTCATCTCCACCAGAATCTTCAACCTCTCACTGGATGAAGCAGCCATCCCATCCTGTCTAAAATCAGCCACAATCATCCCAGTACCAAAGAAGTCTCCCATCACCAGCCTGAACTATTATTGCCCTGTGGCCCTCACACCGGTAATCATGAAATGCTTTGAGAGACTAGTCCTTCAGCACACCAAGGATTACCTCCCCCCAGAATTCGACACCCACCAGTTTGCATACCGTGCAAACAGATTCACAGAAGATGCCATCACCCTCCACTCGGTGCTGAGTCACCTAGAACAGCGGCAGAGCTATGCCAGAATGCTCTTTGTGGACTACAGCTCACCCTTCCACCACTCGCCCATTGAGAGCCTACTAACTTACTGCATCACAGTATGGTACAGCAGCTGCACTAAGGCGGATAGAGCCACCCTCCCAGCATGTTTGCAATGAGTAGGAGATGCTCTGTATCTCACTGTACAACTGTATAGTGACAAAGGTATTGGGTTCTTTTCTAAAAATTGCTATAAACAGAGGAACCCAAACTGATGAAAAGTGGCGAATATTTTTTTTCAAATGACTATTTTTAGTGGATTTTTGATATAGAAGCAGAATGACAGAATGTTAAAAGAAGTTACTTTTAGTCATTCTAAGCTGGGCATTGCGTTCTCTGGCTGTTCAAAGCCATGGAACTTTAGACTTTCCAAGCAAATAATGATGGCCATACTGATGTTCTTTTCAGTACATTTTACTTTATGTTCATTTTCATTTTTATGATGTTTCTATTTTTACATAATTCCTCCCACATAGCAAAATTGGTATGGCCTGGATCTGTCCCATACAATGTGCTTACACATGGCCTGCGTACCGCAAAGAATGACGGCCCTATGGTGGCCCAGATCTGGTTTACCAGAGGTGGCCCACACATGAGCCAGCACAAGGCCAGTTGCAGACACACTGCTGGCCCTGTGCTGGCCCAGAACAGTTTCAGCTCTGGCCCCAGATGTCAGCCTAATGTGTACCTTAGCCATGTAAGCCATGTAATAACAACATGTGCTGGAACATAATAGTGCAAAAGTAACATGACGAAACTCTGTTCAGACAGTGAATGGACTGATTCTTATACAGCACTTTTTTACTCACCCATATTACTCAAAGTGCTCTATACAACATGTCACATTCACCCAATCAGGCCAAATGTGGCATGCCATCACATAAACAGTGCCATCTTACCATGCCAGAAGTCAGCCAGCAGTGCCGGCTTGACACCAGATCCAGGCAAGACCCGTCTGCTATGTGGGATGACTTGTTCTTTTGGCATTTTAGTTGTGGATTATGTTTGGACTGTGTCTCTTGCCCTTTCAGTATTGTTTCCTTGTGCTTCTAAGTGTCCCTTTGTTTCTTTTTAGGTTATGTAGTATGGGTTAGAGATATTTTGTATGTTGTTTTTGTTTAATAAATCCGCCTTTTGGATTATTCCCTGATGTGCCTGAGTTCTGTTATTTAGTGTCACTTTGAAAGGACACACATCCAGCATTGACATATAATTGTTCTTTCAATTTTTGATAAAGATTACAGTGAATTGAGATGTAACTTGGCCCAGAGGTACAGTAGGACGCCCAGAGTAAGAAAGTGTTGAAAGTTGGACCTCAACTATTATGGATGATTTTTAATGAATTTTTGAAATTTCCATAATTGTAGTGTATTGGCTGTATTGAATTGCATATAAATGTCCTTTAATTTCTGAGGAATTCTACAGTAAATCTGGATGAAACTTGGCACACAGGTACAGTAGGTGTCCTAGAGGAGGGATGTGTTGAAAGTTGGACATCAACTAATCAGGATGATTTTTAATGAATTTTTGAAAATTGACATAATTCTATTGTACTGACTGTATTAGATTGAATAAATGTTTCCATTAATTTCTGAGGAATTCTACAGTAAATCTGGATGAAACTTGGCACACAGGTACAGTAGGTGTCCCAGAGGGGGGATGTGTTGAAAGTTGGACATCAACTACTCAGGATGATTTTTCATGAATTTTTGAAAATTGACATAATTAAATTGTATTGGCTGACTGCATTGGATACAAGTACCCTTTAATTTCTGAGGAATTCTACAGTAAATCTGGATGAAACTTGGCACACAGGTACAGTAGGTGTCCTAGAGGAGGGATGTGTTGAAAGTTGTACATCAACTACTCAGGATGATTTTTAATTAATTTTTGAAAATTGACACATTTGTAGTGCATTGGCTGTATTAGATTGAATAAATGTTTCCATTAATTTCTGAGGAATTCTACAGTAAATCTGGATGAAACTTGGCACACAGGTACAGTAGGTGTCCTAGAGGAGGGATGTGTTGAAAGTTGGACATCAACTACTCAGGATGATTTTTAATGAATTTTTGAAAATTGACATAATTAAATTGTATTGGCTGACTGCATTGGATACAAGTACCCTTTTATTTCTGAGGAATTCTACAGTAAATCTGGCTGAAACTTGGCACACAGGTACAGTAGGTGTCCTAGAGGAGGGATGTGTTGAAAGTTGGACATCAACTACTCAGGATGATTTTTAATTAATTTCTGAAAATTGACACATTTGTAGTGCATTGGCTGTATTAGATTGAATAAATGTTTCCATTAATTTCTGAGGAATTCTACAGTAAATCTGGATGAAACTTGGCACACAGGTACAGTAGGTGTCCTAGAGGAGGGATGTGTTGAAAGTTGGACATCAACTACTCAGGATGATTTTTAATTAATTTCTGAAAATTGACACATTTGTAGTGCATTGGCTGTATTAGATTGAATAAATGTTTCCATTAATTTCTGAGGAATTCTACAGTAAATCTGGATGAAACTTGGCACACAGGTACAGTAGGTGTCCCAGAGGGGGGATGTGTTGAAAGTTGGACATCAACTACTCAGGATGATTTTTAATGAATTTTTGAAAATTGACATAATTAAATTGTATTGGCTGACTGCATTGGATACAAGTACCCTTTTATTTCTGAGGAATTCTACAGTAAATCTGGCTGAAACTTGGCACACAGGTACAGTAGGTGTCCCAGAGGGGGGATGTGTTGAAAGTTGGACCTCAACTACTCAGGATGATTTTTAATGAATTTTTGAAAATTGACACAATTGTAGTGCATTGGCTGTATTAGATTGAATAAATGTCTCCATTAATTTCTGAGGAAATCTACAGTAAATCTGGATGAAACTTGGCACACAGGTACAGTAGGTGTCCCAGAGGGGGGATGTGTTGAAAGTTGGACATCAACTACTCAGGATGATTTTTCATGAATTTTTGAAAATTGACACATTTGTAGTGCATTGGCTGTATTAGATTGAATAAATGTTTCCATTAATTTCTGAGGAATTCTACAGTAAATCTGGATGAAACTTGGCACACAGGTACAGTAGGTGTCCTAGAGGAGGGATGTGTTGAAAGTTGGACATCAACTACTCAGGATGATTTTTAATGAATTTTTGAAAATTGACATAATTCTATTGTATTGACTGTATTGAATTGAATATAAGTTTCCTTTAATTTCTGAGGAATTCTACAGTAAATCTGGATGAAAATTGGCACACAGGTACAGTAGGTGTCCCAGAGAAGGGATGTGTTGAAAGTTGGACATCAACTAATCAGGATGATTTTTAATGAATTTTTGAAAATTGACATAATTCTATTGTACTGACTGTATTAGATTGAATAAATGTTTCCATTAATTTCTGAGGAATTCTACAGTAAATCTGGATGAAACTTGGCACACAGGTACAGTAGGTGTCCTAGAGGAGGGATGTGTTGAAAGTTGTACATCAACTACTCAGGATGATTTTTAATGAATTTTTGAAAATTGACACATTTGTAGTGCATTGGCTGTATTAGATTGAATAAATGTTTCCATTAATTTCTGAGGAATTCTACAGTAAATCTGGATGAAACTTGGCACACAGGTACAGTAGGTGTCCCAGAGAAGGGATGTGTTGAAAGTTGGACATCAACTAATCAGGATGATTTTTAATGAATTTTTGAAAATTGACATAATTCTATTGTACTGACTGTATTAGATTGAATAAATGTTTCCATTAATTTCTGAGGAATTCTACAGTAAATCTGGATGAAACTTGGCACACAGGTACAGTAGGTGTCCTAGAGGAGGGATGTGTTGAAAGTTGTACATCAACTACTCAGGATGATTTTTAATGAATTTTTGAAAATTGACACATTTGTAGTGCATTGGCTGTATTAGATTGAATAAATGTTTCCATTAATTTCTGAGGAATTCTACAGTAAATCTGGATGAAACTTGGCACACAGGTACAGTAGGTGTCCCAGAGGGGGGATGTGTTGAAAGTTGGACATTAACTACTCAGGATGATTTTTAATGAATTTCTGAAAATTGACATAATTCTATTGTATTGACTGTATTGCATTGAATACAAGTACCCTTTAATTTCTGAGGAATTCTACAGTAAATCTGGATGAAACTTGGCACACAGGTACAGTAGGTGTCCCAGAGGAGGGATGTGTTGAAAGTTGTACCTCAACTATTCAGGATGACTTTTAATGAATTTTTGAAATAAACATAATTGTAGTGCATTGACTGTATTGCACTGAATATGAGTTTACTGTGATTTCTGAGTAATATTACAGTAAATCTGGGTAAAAACTGGCCCAGAGGTAAAGTAGGTGTCCGAGAAGAGGATTGTGTTGAAAGCTTGGCATCAACTTTTAAGAATGATTTTTAATGAATTTTTGAATATGCAACCAGACTGTCACGATGGCTGTATTGAGCTGTTCCATTGTAATTTGTGTGCGCGCGTGCGTGTGACTGTTCACGCGCGTGCGTGTGTGCGCGAGTCTAGGCTTTCAATCAGGATATAAAGCGAAAAGGCGCTACCGTAAAGACTGGTGTAAAAGCGCAAGGAAATTTATGCGGCGGATAGGAGGCGGCTGGCTTGACCGCGGCTCACAAATGACGGCTCACTTTACCGCAGTGACATAGCGGTGGGTGCGGTGCTGGAACAGCGAATCTCGGGTGTCTGGCAACCGCTCGCCTTTTTCAGCCGTACGCTACGTGACAGCGAACGCAATTACAGCGTTTTTGACAGGGAGCTACTGGCGCTCCAGCTGGCGTCTCGTCATTTCCGGTTTTTTCTCGAGGGTCGTCACTTTACCGCATACGTGGACCACAAACCCTTGACGTTTGCCATGTCCAAGGTTTCCGATCCATGGAGTGCACGCCAGCAGCGCCAGTTGGCAGCCATTTCTGAGTTTACCACGGACATTCGGCACGTGGCTGGTAAATCCAATCATGTGGCTGACTGTTTGTCCCGTGCGCTGGTTTCTCCCGTCTTTCTCGGCATAGACTACTCCGCCATGGCTGCCGATCAGAGCGGTGACCCTGACATCCTCGCGCTTAAATCCACCCAGACGGGCCTCATACTGGAGGACAGACCCGTGCAGGACGGTGGTCCCCTCCTCGTCTGTGACGTTTCCACCGGCCGCCCTCGCCCTGTGGTTCCCGCTTCCTGGCGTCGTCAAGTTTTTGACTCGGTACATGCTCTCTCTCATCCAGGGGTCCGGGCCTCTGTTAAACTGGTCAGCTCTAAATTTGTTTGGCCAGGCCTTCGCAAATCTGTTAAGGAATGGGCGTCGGTGTGCATTCCCTGCCAGCGCGCGAAGGTTCATAAACACACCAAGGCGCCCCTGGAGCCGTTCTTCATACCCGGCAAACGTTTCGATCATGTGCATGTCGATCTGGTGGGTCCCTTGCCGCAGTCACAAGGTTTTACGCACCTTTTGACTGTTGTTGACCGGACCACCAGGTGGCCGGAGGCGGTCCCCCTGGCGTCCACTACCGCAGCAGTGGTGGCCAAGGCGTTTTTGTCGACCTGGGTCTCGCGTTTCGGCCCACCCGCGGACATTACGTCAGACAGAGGCCCCCAGTTCATTTCCGAGCTTTGGTCGGCCATGGCTGATGGACTGGGGGCTAAAGTCCACCGCACAACCGCATACAACCCGCAGGCTAATGGGATGTGTGAACGGTTCCACCGGTCGCTGAAGGCTGCCTTTCGCGCCTCCTTAAAGGATGGCAATTGGGTTGACCGCCTCCCGTGGGTTTTGCTTGGGCTGCGCTCTGCGGTTAAGGAGGATCTCGGCGCTTCCCCAGCTGAGCTAGTGTTTGGTCAGCCCCTCCGCGTGCCTGGAGAATTCTTGCCTGAAAATCCTCCTCCCTGCTTCGATCCATCGGTGCTCTCTCTCACCCCGCTTTTGCACTCGCTTCGGGTTCCTGGTCCGGTGCACCATTGCGTGCCTGACACCTTTGTTCCAAAGACTTTAGAGACTGCTAAGTTTGTTTTTGTCAGGCACGATGCCCACAGGACACCGCTGCGGCCGCTGTATGACGGCCCGTTCAGGGTTATTGAACCGGGCCAGAAACATTTTGTTTTGGATTTTGGGGGTCGAAGGGAGACTGTGTGTGTTGACAGACTTAAACCAGCACATGTTCTTCCGGACAGTGATGTAGTGCCGGCCCAGGCCCCTCGCTGTGGCCGACCTCCTGCGCTGGGGTTGACAGTCTCTGGTTTTCCCCCCAGGACTACCCCCGGACCACCAACGTTTGAGCCTCCTCCTGCCTTTCCTGCTCGCCTTCACCAGCCTCGTTCACAGGATGGATCTTCCTCTGCCTGTTCTCTCCCTCCCAGGTTCAGTCGTGCAGGTCGTTTGCTTAGACCCAGGGTCCTGGACTGAATGGAGACCTGACTGTGTGTTCAAGGGGGGGTATGTGTGGCGGACCACCAGGTGGCTCCACTCACACACAAGTTGAAAGGAAGTGTGGGGGTGGAGATTTTGGCGCTGACTATATGTGAAGTTCTGTCAGTTAATAAAGTTGTTGGAGTGAGACACTGAGACCTCTCCTGTCGTTGTTACATACCTCCACAATATCACGATGAGACACCTGGAAGTTGCGGTTTTCTTCTAATTTTGAAATGCACACAAAAAAAGCAAGTTAAATAGATTATCTTTATTAGATTTAATTGCATCAGTTGTAAGATATATATTTGGATACACGATGCTACAGCTAAAACAAAAAATGTACAACATGATGAGGTAAATGCATCCTGTACAGAAACTGCCCTCCCTGAGCATGCCTTTAACACAACAAGCTCTAGTCCATGCAGTTACATTCACTTATTCGTCGTCTGTGCTTGTTGCTGTCCTGCAACTAAGCCATTGCGAAAGTGTAACATTCTACAGCAACATCCACAGAAACAAAAGCAACTAGCCCGAAAGTCACATTGCACAACTAAGGCCCAGTCCTACCCGAGGCGTCAGCCTTATGTTCAGCAGGGTAGCAGTCAAGTGTGGCAGCACTCATCCAGCCCAATGACTGGTCGAATAGTGGCAGTCATCAAGCTCAATAACTGCCACTGGTCAAGAAGCTAATTCAAAGGGTGGGGGTCGTCATTAGAAGAGTAGCAGTCATCAAGCTTGACTGTAGGGTATCGTCCTCGAGCTTGATGACTGCTACTCTTTGATACCTAAAAGAAACTAAAATGGTAGACTATAACCAAAGAACAACTGTAATTGGGCCTTTTACACTGAGACAATAATGTACATAAAAATATGTTAAACAGGCACCATAAAGGAAAGCAGCACAAACGTCTAATGTACCACTAAAGGGTCAAGAGGCCTCGTTAAATTACAGTCTTGACGTTAAAAAAGAAAGTTACAAAGTCACAAGTCAATGTAGAGAAATGTGTTCATTTCTAAAGCTGGAGTGCTGTTTTGATGATTTCAGTTTTCTAAAGGCAAAAACTTATCCAGCTTATCCACTGAGATTTTAATTACTTTGGCCTGAGGGGAAAAACCTTTTTTCTGCCTTTGAATCTGTTTTTAAAGACTCTGACTGGCCAATCAGAAACTTTACAGATTGAGTGCAGACTATTACAACAATCCAGACGCTGAAATTGTGTGGGGAGAAAAAATTTAAATCAGCTTTAAACCAGAGTTATAAACCAGGCTCATAGTCCTAGGAGCAACTGATTGGCTGGTCAGTGTTCCTCAAGAGCTACAGCAGCGCAATTTAATTGTATGAGATCCCTCTTTGCAAAACGACAAAAAAAGAAAAATCTTTTTGAAGCCCAGAGCATGTTTTCTAAAACCAAATCAAAGGGTTTCTTTTTATTGATTGTCACCTGTAATCAAACAAAAGTGTAAACACAAAAGTTATAAAATCTGGAAGACAAGACACATGCAAAGACAGTTGTGTGGAAGCATGTTTCTGCTGCCCAGCTCCAGCAACAACCTTCAACATCACCGAGGTTAGAAACTTAAAGGCCCTACTTTGAAACAAATCACATCCATAAAAGTAAGCATGAAGCTACATCCTGCAGGCAGTTAGCTTAGGTTAAAATGGTGAAACAGCCATTTTTATTTTAAGTTCTGTTTCCAGAAATAAATATTCCACTCACTGCATCTAAGTGCTTTGAACCTAGCATTCTCCCTCATGGATGCACTGGGGGCCACTCAGTGTTCTGTTTCTTGCCCAAAGACACTTTAACACGAACACAAGACAAGCCGGGAGTTGAACCACTGACCTTCCAATTAGTAGATAATCCACTGCGGTGTACATAATGACTTTTAACAGTGAAAGAACTACTCATCCAATAATACAATCAAATCCTAGATTCCATAGCAACCGACTTCCAGCCTTCTAGAATTTAGTGTTTGTAGTTTGTATTGTGCGTGAGTGGTCAAGTGTAGCCAAGTTATCGATGTGGCATGGTGCTATGTTCCTGACTGCAACTCGTCCATTCTGATGTTTGTGGGTTTACACATTTCCAAGGTCAATGTCATTCAACAGCAACTTGTAAAGCACTTTGAGGGCCCCGAAAAGCGCTATATAAATGCAATCCATTATTATTATTATTAACTTCCACCAATCAGAGATGCCGCTGTTTCAGTTAAGGATTGCGGGAAGAGTAGTTCTTCTCCGTTATATTATAAATAATACATTAATGTTTTATGTCACATGCCATCATTTTACAGTTTAGTAGCTTGTAGTGAGTCTGTTTTTGGTGGGTACAATTTTTTGGTCCATAGTTAAAATACTTCTAAAAAATATGGATGAGATTTTCAATTCAGGATCTGTAAATAAGTTGTAGATGTTTTCCAAAATATGCAGGTAGCATGCATGTTAGGGCTACCCAGCTAACAGCAGAAATCATCTTCAGGCATTGATGTAAATGAGCTGGGGCGTAATTTGCTGATTATGCGTGTTAAATTTTTTTGCAATGAGTTGTAGTTAACACACTTAGTGATTACACTGTCCATAAAGAGCTCGGAGCAATTATCAACCTAATGGTCGCCATTTAGGCTACGGAGTGGGATGAGGCGTTTATCCATAGTAAACTGTTGTCTTCGGTGTGACTGCCATTTTGGAGGGATGCTGCTGTAGCGTCAGCCACATAGGCCTAGAGACCAGGCAGCAATCATCTGGCAACCACTGGATCACAAGGGAAAAATGTGTATTTCCACCAACCTAATGACAAGTGGCTGTTTGCAAAGAGGTATATAGGGTACAGGACCAAAGATCTCTGTGATTGCCATTCCCTGGTCTTTATGCTAACCTAAGCTAACCGTCTGTTGGCTGTAGCTTCATATTGATCAGATACACTCGAGTGGTGTCACTTCTGTCATCATGACGACTGAGAAAAAAAGGAAAAAAGCAAGTTGTTTCCTAAAACGTTAAACAATACTTATCTAAAAACGGACACGTTTGCCTTCTCCTGTAAAGCTGCGCAAACCTAAAACTTAAGCTTCATTTTCATTTCTAATACAGGGCCTCACTTATAAACTTCGAGCTTTTAATCCATCCATCCATCCATTCGCTTCCGCTTGTCCTTTTCAGGGTCGCGGGGGGGCGCTGGAGCCTATCCCAGCTGTCATAGGGCGAGAGGCAGGGTACACCCTGGACAGGTCGCCAGTCTGTCGCAGGGCTAACACACAGGGACAGACAACCATTCGCACTCACATTCATTCGCACATTCACACCTAGTGACAGTTTGGATTATCCAATTAACCTATCCCCACAAGCTGCATGTCTTTGGACGGTGGGAGGAAGCCGGAGTACCCGGAGAGAACCCACACAAACACGGGGAGAACATGCAAACTCCACACAGAAAGACCCCGGCCTGATGTTGGAATTGAACTCAGGACCTTCTTGCTGTGCGGCAACAGTGCTAACCACCGTGCCACCGTGCTGCCCTGTTGCATAATAACGACAATCTACCATCAGAAGATCCAGAAAACTAAACTTATAACAGCGAATGTGTTATAAACGAGGCCTCTGAGATCTACATTCAGCAAATTAAATATGTCTCATCAGTATTTACACAATGTTTGGATGGTGCTTCTCCGAGCGATGACAGTCTGTCGTGAAGGCCTCCCATTGGTGCTCCAAGAGGAGGGGCGTTGCTTGTGGATCCAGGTGGGGTGGTGAGCATGCACTGAGTTGTTTATGGTCGTCTGCAACAAGAGGCAAATCTCTGAGACTGTCTTATATCCAGTTTATGTGTAAGTGATATATTTGTTAACCGCCCCCTGGTGGTAGCCATGTGTAAGACAAGCAAAGGAAATTATATTTCGTAAAATGGAAAACAGATTTTTGCACTCACAGGATTATGTTGCTGTTGTGGGTTCAGTTGTTATGAATATCAACACCTCCGGCTCTGATGGAGCTGCAGATCGGGGAGGACAGTGGATGATGTCCGGGCCGGATAGGCTTTGCTGAAAACACAAAAAAGAGAACATCTTGATCCATTGGCTGATTGATCTTTCTCCCAGGGATCCATATTCAGGTCTGGTTTTTTATCCAGTGTTTTATTTTTTTGTTTGTTTGTTTCAAGTTTAAACCAGCTCAGATATTTCAATTTTTCTGGTTGAAATATCAACTGCAAAAGCTACTCTCAGAGGGATTGAATCCCTGACTGCCCTTCCCTGAGTATAGTTCTCCTGGAAGTCACCTGTTAAAGTGGAGTTCTTCCCCACCTCAGTCACCAGGGTATAATCTGTACTATGAAACAGGTTTAAAATTGCAGTTTGACTTGGGCTGACTACAATCCCTCTCAGACAAATTGGAAAATTTTGCAAATATTTGAGTCAGATTGTGCTGACCAGATTGTGCATCTATTTGCAATAGTGTTCTCAACACAAATGGCTGTAATCTGTGTTTTAAAAGCACAGCAACAAAAGCATCAGTGTCCAGGCCACAGAAACAATCCTGCCAATCAGCATGCTTTCAGCAAAACCAATTTAAATTGCTACTCTTTAGCGTAAAGATGGTTATTTAAACATATAGAAGTTATCTAGAAACACTATCACTCATTCGGAAATGTATTTGTGTCCAGGTTCAGCTACGGTGCTGGTGGCAGGTTTCACCCCTGTGTGAACCGGTCTTCTTTGTCCGACAGCTGTCACATGAGCACATCTATTTCAGTGAAATAATAAATGGAAGTAAAACCTCACCGATCTGTGCAGAGTATCCCCTCCTGGCCATGTTCTTGGCCCGCACAGCCTCTTTGATGCGGTCCACCTCCTGCTGGTAGCGCTTGCGGTCCCTCATGGCGTTCTCCTTGGCCTCCTTCAAGGCGTTCTCCAGCGCTTTGACTCGCTCGGCTGTGGCTCGCAGACGCTTCTCCAGCTTGGGCAGTTCGCAGCGAAGGTCTGCGTTGTCCCGGACCAGCTGAGGGCGGCGGCATGAAGTTACTGAGCATTATTTTATCGCACTGTATCTCACAGCGCTCAGCATTTCTGTTTTATAATATTTTTATGGATTCAGCCTCTGTATAGCAACCGTACCTGTTTGTGGACCTTAGTCAGCTGCTCCAAATTGTTCTCCAAGAATGAGATTTTCTGTTTCTGTGCAATGTTGCTGAGTCCCTCCTCACAGTCAAGCTCTGCACTCTTATAATAGAGGAAAATTACACCAAACTACATTAAACGACCAGTCGTATGTGTCAACAGTAAAAAGATCTACCTTCTTAACCCGTGCAGTGAGGTCCTGGACGAAGAGTTTGCGCAGGTTGTGCAGAGTTTGCAGCTCTTTGGCCTGAGTGAACAAGAAGGAAGTGAAAGCTGGAAGTTAGACCCACATAATAGTTCTGGGATTTACATTTTGCCAGAGGGTTCTTCCTTTTTAAAGTGAGTTCTTCCTCCCCACTGTCGCCAAGTATTTGCTCATAGGGAATCATCAGACTGTTGGTTTTTTCCTTTTAATTCAGTTCAGTTGAATTCATTTGTATGTAAATACTCTTAAATTAAATTGAACTGAATTAAAGATGTCATCAGGTTTATTCTACCATCGGCCAAACCTAGGGTGAAACCTGAAAAAGCCATGGTCATGTGAAGTGGGTGTTTTGAACGGCACTTCAGATCAGTGCTTCGTAAGCTCAACACAGCGTTGAAACACCAGTATCCAGCTTCCCATCCCTACTCAGGGTATTCAATTAAATTCTGTTCCATTTATACAGCATCAAATCACAGCCGTTTGAGGCTCGATCACTGAAACTCCCCTTTTTATGTAAATGTAAGAAAAAGAAGTGCACTTTTAAGAAATATGTCCGAACGACTCTTTGGGATGAAGTTGTGAACAGCTGGATCAATGAGATGCACTATACTAACAACATTTCTTTAATCCTCTGACTTGCCTCTATTCTCATTAAATATATTACAAAGCACTGTTTTTGAGTAAGCCTGCATTGGTGCAGACTTCCAGCAGTTTCTTTGCTTTGCTATGTGACTAAACAGACATCTAAGGTTAGAACAGCTGTGACTTCAAAGGTGAGAGTAGTTATGGGGCCATCACTGAGTCTCACCACAGTCTCCTCCAGACCCTTCAGGTCCTCTCGGGCCTGCTCCCTTTGTTCATTCAGCAGCCTGTACAGAAAACAGAGCAATAATCAAACCATGTGACACTTTTATTGTCTCAAATTAACTCTAAGATGCTTGTGTTCACCTACACGAGCCTCTCCAGCTTTGCATTCTTCTCCTGCTCCTCCGCCTGCAGTTTGTAGTAATCCGACATGAGTCGCTCCTGCTCCAGTAACAGCCCCTGATTTAGACTGAGAGGGAGAAACTGTTTTAATAAATACGCTCTCTAGTTTCAGAAAATGTGGTTTGGAATCGAAGCATGTTTAGTTGGAGGCTCTAAAGTTGCAGGTTGAGGCCTTGAAAGTCACTTTCTAGTCATGTTAACTCTTCTTTTGAAGCAGAAGCTGACTTTGAGCCCAGATCTTTGATCGCTTTCAGGCAGCAGCTCCTTGCTCGCACTTGTTCTCTGAGCTGCTTCTTCTCCTCAGTAGTCCCCCTTTGAAGACAACCTGAGTGGAAATCCCTACTCTGAGGGCTGAGGGGAATATTAAAATGGGTATATGTGTGTATCTGCTCATGGCCTGAGCTCGTCTGAAAAGATCAGGATTTGTGTAGAACGGTTTCAAATCTAAAACCTGAGCACATCTGTGGGTTTCCCTGTGATATCTCTCCCCTAATCTCCCATCGTCTCCCCCCTGCTGTGCTGTTACATCCTCAGAGTTGGTTTGTGTGCGTCAGTGTGTGCGTTTGCTAATGTTTTCTCACTCTCTGAGCTCGTCCAGCATCCTCTGTTTGTCTTCGATCTCATCCCGCAGGCGGCTGAGCTGCTTCTGATGAGCCTCCCTGTGGTTCTCCAGCTGCTCCTCCAGCGTTTTCTGAAGACATAAAAACACATTAGAGCTGAGGTTGGCAACATTATTCCCTCAGAGGACACTGAACAGAAACATGACGCACTAAAATAACCCTATGATAATCCCAAATCCATGATCCAAAATACAAGAGCTTCCTGTTAGAAGCTGCTCGTTTTTCTGGGTCAGTCTGGAGCACTTAAATACTGGATAAACCTATGACATGGACTGTGTTAGACTGTATTAGGTCTAACACTTTAAATCTGGCTACTTGGAAGTGTCTCAGCTACTAGTTAGCTAGTTAACAGTAACTAGTAGTTAACTACTAGTAGTTAACTACTAGTTACTGGATCTCCTGCCTTCAATCTGACCTGGAACATGAACAAATATGAACAAATGTCTTGAATCAACCCTCATGTCTTTACGCTTTACTTCCAAGCCGCCAGATTTTCTTTTTTTTCAATTGTTTTTGAGCAATAGTTCTCAGGCTTTCTGAAGCTCTTTCAAAGGTTTTATTTGGACATTGGCTGCTTTTTCACTCATTTGCAGTCCAGTGCTTGTACCTGATCATCTTTAGAAGCATTTTTCCAGCTGCATTTCAGCCAGTGGTGGTGGAGACCTTGTTAAAATTATCAACTATGAAAACAGAGAAGCACCATCAGATTTTGATACACCATGCAAAATCATCTGGAAAGCATCTGATTGTCAACAGCTTCATTTTTCAGCGTGACAATGATCTCAAACACATTGTTAATGCAGTAAAAACACACAGTGGAGCACTATCAGTCATGGATCGGCCTCCCCAGAGCCCGGACCTCAACATTACTGAAGCAGTGTGGGATCATGTTGACAGAGAACAGAACAAAAGGCAGAAACATCCAAAGAAGAGCTTTGAATGTCCTTCAATAAGCCTGGAGAACTATTCCTGAAGACGACTTAAAGAAACAACAAGAAAGCTGCCTAACAGAGTTCAGACTGTGCTGAACTCTGTTAGGTTCCAGATTTTAATATTTTGTAAAAATCAAAATCAATTTTGTGCTGTATTTTTTTTACCTTGATGTCATCGTCTCCGCCCGCTCTGCCGATGTCCTCCTTCTCCTTTTCCTCGTGCATTTTCTCTAAAGACAGAATAATTGTGCTGTGTCAGAAACTGCAGGCAAATTTACTCACAAAGCTAAACTCTCAAACTTCAAACTATGAGATATTTTACTGAAAGACAATTTAAATCAAGACAAAAGACTTCCCACCGGGGGTCAAAACATAGACTCACAGACTCAAACACAACCAAAGACAAACCCTCACCTTCATAGCGTAGTTACTCAGCCCACCCTTTTTGTCAAATTCATCTTAATCGTAAAAAAAAAAAAAACCTCTGATGTGCAAGACTATATCACATCCATCGCCTGGATATGTCATAAGGTGACTGTCTTCTTCCACAAAAGCAAAAACCAAAGAAAGTGTAATGATGCTTGGAACGCATGAACACAGTGCACACACAATACACATGTGAAATTTGACTAATGTGGATGCAGGGGTTAAAGACGGCCTCAAAGGTTCAGAATGGCAGTTTAATGCACATTACTGGCAATTATTTCTTATGTGCTGCAGACTGACTGCATGGACACATTTGCTCAGTAATAATAAAATAATAAAATCCCACGGCCCACTTATACCTTCATGTGATGCGTTCATGGTGCAGATGCAAATGAAGTCGTAGTTGTGATACTTCAGTGTCTAGCTAGTGATAGAGCAGCAAATAATAATCATTATCATCATTATTATTATTATTATTATTATTGAGTAATTATTTTCACCACACAGCACTGATGCACCTGATCCTAAGGTCCCCCCGCCTGCCAGATCCCACTTTAGCCCCTGTGGTGATACTCAGACATAATATACTGGCCACTCGTGCTCAGAGCACCCTGCATGTTGTAAGATACAGTGTCGTTAAGTCCTAATCTATGTGATACTCCAGTGATGGATAAAGTTCAAATTAAAGACCTTCCAGTGCTTTCTTTGTGTGTAACTGAGGTATAAAGAAAACCTAAAAAACACACTGATTAAATAATGGTTATTGAATGAGTAACAACTAAAAGGATAAAGTTGTGTCTCATACATTAGAAACATCTTTGTCTTTGTTGTTTTGAGCTTTTCTTTTTTTCGGGGTGGGATGACATGTCAGCTGTGCTCATACTGCCTAACTGTATAAATGAGTCTGGTTTTTAAGAGTCTGTGGAGGTTTCTAGGACCGACCTTGAGCGTGCAGTTTGGCGAGCTCTTCGGTGAGAGCGTCCTGACTCTCCTCCAGCTGCCTTTTCTTCTGCTCCATGTTCTGCATGTAGTCGGTCAGAGACTTTATCTTGGCCTGATGCTGCAGGGACAGCAACACGTGACTGACACTCTACCAAACCCCAGGAGAACTCTGTTAGCGTGACGACGTCAGGTGACGCTTACCTGGGAGATGAGCAGCTGACAGGACGCCAGCTCCTTCTCGTTCGCCTGAATCTTGCGGTGGGCGTCGGCCTGGGCGCTCTCCAGCTGCTTGCTGCGGTTGACCAAAGACTTGACCTCGGACTTCATCTTGCTGATGTAGAGGCGAGCAACGGTAAAGTCCTCCTCCAGCGCCGAGCCGTTCCCCTTCATCTCTGAGCACTGAGAGGGAAGGAGGACGGGCCGGGTTAAAGGGTCATGTGTCTGTTTCGGGTAAGGTTGGTAAGGTTTTTGTCATGTGGACGTGGGTGCTCACCGCAGCCGTCTTGACATCGCTGGTGCCGATGATGGCACCGATGTCACTGAGGTCTCTCAGCAGAAGGTTGAGGACCTCGGCAGCACGCTTTCTCTGCAGGCCGTTTAGCTCCTGCAGCTGACTCACCTCCCTCTCAAGCACCGACAGCAGCGCCTGAGGATGCCGCCACAAAGACAGCCTGTCAGCATGCCTCTGCATCGCTGCACTTCATGTGTAATCGAGTAGTATTCAGGAAAGTCACGACCCACCGTCTTGTGCTGCAGCTTCTCGGTAAGCTGCACGTTGGCTTGGTTTCGCTCCTCCACCTCTTGGCTCTTCTGGTCGTAGTTAACTGCCAGCTCCTCCAGGGCCTGAAGCACCTCCTTCACCTCCTCCTTGGCTAGCTCGTTCTCCATCTGCAGCCGGCACAGCTCCTCCTGGATCTTGTCATAGTCGCGTCGTGTTGACGCCAGCAGCTGCACAGATTTTTTTTAAAAACACGTGTCAGAGGAAATACGCAGGCATGCTCTATCATTACTATTAACCTGAGCTGGGAGACAAACCTCTTCTTGATCCATCATCTGCTCCTTGAGTTTCTCCGCCAGCTGACTGTGTTGGTTAATTTCGTCATCCTGTCAGCGGCAATAAAATATACAGAGTTTCAGGAATTGTTTAAATAACAAGGGCAGTATGTGTACATGTAATCCCTGTGAGCCCAAAGCTCAGGCTTCAGACTGATCGAACACTCTTGGCTCTGTGGTTCATCATATAGGTATATATCAGCTATATGATATATATATATAGGCAGGTGGTTCACATATATGGTGAACCACCTGCCATTCAAATCTATTTTTATGAGGGGCAGCCAATCAGAAGGAAGGGGGAGGAGCTAGAACACTTTGTTCCAGACAGAAGATGAATAAAACCCATCCTGAGATAGCTGTATGTGACATGTTTACAATAAACCAGCTTTAGCCTCGTCCTGTTGCTCACCTTGTCATCCAGCTGTTTGTACAGGTTCCTTACGTCCTCCTCGTACTTCCTCCTCTCGTCACCGGAGACGGAGACACCTCCTCCGGCTGGCAGCAGGTTGTCGATGATGGGAGTGTTGTCGTACGGCTCGCTGCTCCTCTGATCTTTAGAGCTCTGCTGCTCCTCCTCAGGAACGTTCTCCCCTGCGATAGGAACTCACTTGTTAGATATTCTACTCATGCATCCATTATATTCACACATGTTAGTGTGACGACGTTTTAAACACTCTGATCGTGCCATATGTTGTGGTATGGTGTCACATCGAGTAGCACCATAGTTGTTACATCATGCCTCAGTGCGTCGCATCATATAATCTTAATTTTGTGGAAGAATTTTTAAATCACGATAAAAGTCTAAATACTGTAATAAGTGCAATAACTAAGCCTCAGTTTACGCATTTTGAAGTAACAAACCAGATGTTGATGCTCAAGCAGGCTTCATAAATGAAGTGGGAAGAAGGGTTCACCTCTCTGAAAAGAACACAGCAGCATAGCTTAGGGTCTGCAAAGATGCATCTCAACAAACCACAAATTCTTTTGGACGTTAGAGACTAAAGTGGAGACGTTTTACTGTAATGCACAAAACCAAATTAATCATCTGCAACGTGCGTGTAGGGTAGTAAATCCTGGCAGCAGTCCTTTAACATAAAAGGAACAATTGTTGCCTTGCAGTCAAGATAACACCAGGATACTGTAGTTTATCAAAGTAAATTAGATAAGTTATTATCAGATAATTAAAATAAACCTGATGCATTTCCTGAAACATCAGGTTTGGGAGCTGGCTACGTTTGTAAGCCAGCACACAACTTACTATTATTATTACTATTTTTACAATTCTGATGATTTTCCTTCAGGAGAAAACTGCATCAGTTATACTGACTGAGTGAAATCATGCTGACTTCACCAGTGTTTGTGTGATTATTGATTTTCTAACTGTGGGTTTGGTGATAAAAGCCAGCAGCTAATGAGGAGATGGAGCCGAGGACAGACTGAAGGAGGCGGAGAGCTGCTTCCTTTTAAACGGCAGGGCAGGAAGCCAGCGGCTGACTCAAACCACAAACACTGTATCAACATGATGTGTGTGTATGTGTGTGTGAGAGCGCTGCATTTACATGTCAGGAGCTTTGGCTGCTGCAGCTGAGCTGATTTGATGCTAAGGAGGGGGAGTGTTATCAGCATCCACAGGGGAATTAAACATTAAAATGCATCAATGGCCACAGAAAGAAAGGGGGAGGAGGGGGGTGAAGGCGGGGAGGCATTAAAGCAAAGAAAGGACTGAGAGGAGGAGGAGGAGTGGTTACTATGCAACAGAAATGGGGGAAAAAGGGCGAGGATGCTGTGAAGGAGACCCTGCAGTCTCAGCAGAGAGGGAGGAAGTGTGGTGGGGAAACACACACAGGCAGCGTGGCGTCCTTCATGGTGGGGTTATGCAGAATCTACAACATTCGGGCAGGACAAGGCGTGAGCCGATCAGACCCCACACATTATCACAGCGGCAGATTAATCTGAGCAGTAATTACATGTGATTTCCAGACGTCACAGACTGAGCATGTGCACACACAGCTACCTAAAAGAGCCTGTGCGGTTAATGACACTCGAGTTTCTCAGGCCGCCGCCCACTTTTTTTAAATTTCTGCTTGTTGGCATGCATGGAGAAAAAAACATTTTCTGTGTGTGTGTGTCACAGAGAGCATCTGACTCTCAAAGGTCAAAGGTCAAAGTCTCCTAAAAACAAAGTAGCAGCTACTAGTACACACCACTACTGCACTATTTAATCATCAGCAATTCATTTTAATCTCTGATAGCTTTAATAGGGGTTTTTCCTTCTCACTGTCACCAAATGCTTACTCACAGGGTGGGTGTCGTCTGACTGCTGAGGTTTTCTCTGTATTATTTTAGGGTCTTCATCTTACAGAATATAAAGTACCTTAAGGGAACTGTTGTTGTGATTCGTCGCTGTATAAATAAAACTAATTTTAAATGAACGTTCAAACGGTTTTAGAAAAAAGAGAAGGCGAGTTTTACTGGAATATTCGGCGTATCACTGTATAGCAAAGCATTCACAACGTCTGAACACAGAAAAATCAGCAACTCCTAGATTTTACTATGTGCATTTCACAGTTTGAGCTACAGCGGAAATTTAAATGGTTCATGTAAGATGAGAATTATTTTGTAATTTTACAGCCAAATATGACAAAAAGTCCAGACAGTCTGTAAGATACTCGGGTGATAAAGTGTCAAAGCTTTTCAACTTTTTGAAGCTGATGATGCTCCAGATTGGAGAGCAACAGCTCCTACAGACCAATCCAATCTCAGGAAAATAGCGTCACCACTCCTCAGGTCCTTCAGACCTCGGTGCACAGAGAAATAAGCAGACGAGCGGTGAACGAGTAGCCACGCTCTGCTAGGTATTCACATGTTAAGATGTAAGGAAAGGAGGCTGCTGATGATGTTCCACTTTGATTGCTTTCTGTGTTGTGAGTCATTACAAAACATCCATCCATTTCCCTCCATTTATCCAGAGTCAGGTCGCAGATTGCGCAGGTCTTTCCAGACATCCTTTCCTCATCAACACTAGATGAAATATTTAATAACTCCAGTGACTTCTGGGTCTATCGAGGGTCTCTTCCCAGGTGGTACGTCTCCACCAGTTGGATGGGGTGCTCTGATATCCCCTTATTGTGGTTGTTTCTCATGTTGAGACATCTCAAATAGAACGTGTTGAGCACTTTTTTCCTGCCTGGTGCAAGTTCAGCCTTTAATTTTAAAGTCTGCCCAAAGTCCTTACAGGTCTGGGTAAACCAATCTATCAGGCTTTGGAGGTCCCGCTGTGATACGAAATCATGGCACCTAAAGGATAGTTCAGGGGCGTAGGGAAGGAGATGCCGAACAGCGTCAGCACGAGAACGTAACCTTGCTGGATCTCTAACACTAAGGAGGCAAGGCAGAGGAGCTTCTTCTTCTGTTCTCCGTACCTCCTCTGGAGTTCTTGAAGGGTCGACGTGCCCAGAAGAACTCCAAAGAGAGGCGTCGAGGAGGCCACCAAACTACCTCTGGGGAGTCCAGCTTGTACCCACAACCCTGTTCTTTTAGTCACTACCCAGAGCTCATGGCCATCGGTGAGGGCTGGACCGTGGATCACTCGCCTGCTAAATCAAAAACTCTCTCTTGGCTCTGTCTTCACCACGACTGTCCATCCCACCCTTCGTCCACCTTCCCATCACACGTTCACAAAGCAGTTGCTGTAAAACTAGGGCCTCTTTATTAGCTTGGTAAACATCTCAGGCTGAGGTCTGTTAATCAGGACTCTGTAATAAGTCCCACCAAGCAGCAACTGTGCAACAGAAGGTGGGTTCCCTTTGAAATATCATTTATTTAAAGGTATAGAAATGAGTGCACAGGAAGCAGAAAGGCAGCACGTTAACTATTCATAACTTACTGTGGAGCTGTACGATACAACAACAATGTATGTTTGTCACAAAAACCCAACATCCCACTGCGTAACCACCGATCAACACTCAGGAGCTCACAGCAGCTGTTTCCTTTAATCAGCCCTTGCAGGCCGCTTTAATCTCACCGTTTCTCCAGCGGTTGAGTTCAGCCTCCAGCCTCTGGATGATGCTCTTCAGGTTCTTGTTCTTCTCCTTCTCCTTCTCGTATTTCTTCTTCCACTCCTCGGCCGTCAGCTCCAGGTTCACAGACACTGTGTTCTTGATGGTCTTCGCTCTGAGCGGACACAGACAGTAAGCATTAGTCTTTTAATTAATCTCATCGTGCCTGATTGTTAGACTTCTTCTCTGGACTCTATTGACAGTTTGTTCCAGCTCATTGAGTTAATATAGTAATCGAATCAAAATACTGAGCTGAACTTTAAGTGTGGTTCATCTTACAGTAATGGACAGGGGTTAGATTGGGATTAAGTTTTAGGCATCAAATTCCACCTTTATGTTCCACATTCATGTAACATCTATTAAAGTGTGTTTGATTCAGCAGCTTAAATCAAAGAAAACTAATAATCTGGTGACTTATTTGTGATTATTCCTGCTGCACAGCTACACAGGATCTCAGTCTTCCCCTGCCCACCAAATGTCAAGTTAACCCCTGATTACAATGATTAAAAACAACATTTTCAGGTTTATTTTCCACTACTTAGTTTCTACTTCTTTAAAAATCATCTGCTGAAAACAAGAGCTTACAAAAAAACCCCACACAGGCAGGAATTTGATCATCTGACCATGCAAGTTTGCAACATTCAGCATGATCAGATGAAAGTAGTCGGAGCATCCAAGAGTTTACGCCTTTTTTCCCTTTTCCCTGCAGGTAAGCATGTTTTTGCTGTCTTAGTGGAAATAAAGCAACACATTTTACAGCTGTTTCTGAGTGTGTTTTCTACCTTTCCACCTAATACAGTCACTTCCACATGCTACATGTGTGAGTCTGCTTTCTCCCAGAGGACCTCCGCCCCTCTCGATCTTTCCTCTCATGATGGAAATCTCCTAATTAATTGAATTTCCTCTTAGCCGAGGGCAGATGGTTGCATAGTAATCAGCCTCTGTGACACTGCTCAGTCTGAACTCACTGATCAAGGCTCAGTGGATTTCAGCTTGATTTTTAAAATAAATGATTACATCGCTGCTGTCGAGGATCTTTACAGACGCGTCACTTTTATGAAACTGTAACATCTAAAGAAGTGAAGCAGATGAATGAAATGTGCTTCAGAATGAAGTGTGAGGAAAAAACTGTGTAGAAAATAGAAAATGTTCATTATTCTCAGTTTTACATGACGTGAAAACAAGAAGGCGGCAGTGTCGGAGTCTATAAATAAGAATAAACCCAGATGCACAGCGGGAATCTCAGAGCCATCTGTTTGCTAGTTTGCACCAAATGAGTCACCGTGTACCTTCGCAGATGGACTGGATACACTGATACTCTCCCACAAACACAAACAGCAACTCTGTGTTTGATTCAAAACTGACTTTAGCTTTTTCTTTTGTAATTGTTACGTTTTTCGTTTGCAGAAGTGCAAAAAATTTGTCTTGTAGCTATTTGAGGATCCAGTTTCCTGCTTCGTAACAGCTGTATGTGAGGAAAGGTTTATATAACCTGAGTCAGACTTTCTTGTCATTTTTAAGGTGGTCTCGAGCAACAGTTCTCCAGGCTTTCTGAATGTCTTTGGCTGTTTTTTAAACTAATTTTCAGGCTACATCCACATGTACCCGGGTATTTTTGAAAACGCAGATTTTTCTATGCGTTTGCACCTTTCGTCCACACGTAAACGCCGTTTTTGGTCACTGAAAACTGAGATTTTCCTGCCAGGGTGGAGATTTTCGAAAACTCAGTTTTTGCATTTAGGTGCGGATGAGGAAAACAGAGAAAACGCAGGTCAAAGGTTTTTTGACGTCACACTGTGCGCCACGTTATTGTTTCGGTGAAATGAATTTCTACAATGGCGTACTTAGACAAAATACTGTTAATTGTACTCTCTGTAGTGTTTACATGCTTACATATACACACACAGTTTCTGTCCCTCCACACATAGTACTCAGCCATCTTTGTCTACTCTTTCGCACCCAGGCTTCTAGACTTCTGATTGGCCAACATTTCTACACAGTTAGGAATATATCGCCACCTGTTGCTTTGGCACGTTCCTAGCAGCGTTTTCCTTCGTTTTTGCGTTTATGTGTGGACGGGATTTTTTTTTTTTTAAACAAAAACGGAAAATCTCCGTTTTCAAAAATACCCGTGTACGTGTGGACGTAGCCTCAGTCTAATCATAATTTGCTCCAATTTCTTTGGTTGAATCTGTGAAAAATACCAAAGATAACACAGTCTGACAGGCATAAACTAGTATTTTTGGATCAACAAGGTGATTCCCAGAGAGCTATTAGCTAAAAACTTGACATATATGAGCAGTGTGTGCAGTGTGGCCTTAAAAAATTAGAGGAAACTGAACAAAAGAAGAAGTGGGACAAAAAGTATCTGAAAGTATGTGGCGGATGTGGTTCCACTGCATAGGAGTAGAGGTGCAGTGGGTTCGGGGAGCAGTACCAGGGAAGGGGCAGGGTAGTTGGAGGTCTTTGATGAACATAGCTATGAAGGAGGAAACTTTTTTTGTGTTTCTCTTCCTCTGTTAAAAATATGAGGTGGTTGTGGTTACTTCAGATGAAACTGTATATGGTGGTACGTAAAATCTTAGCTGTTTAAAGGATGAAAGACTCCTTTTTAAAATTTCTGTTGTTTTTTTTATGCATTAATTATGGAAAAAATGGAAAAAAGAAAGTAAAAAACATTGCCCTGTTTTGGCACTGAGTACATTAGACATAAGAGCTCGCAGATACCTCTGTCCAAACATGAGCGTGGACTTGGTCTCGGCCTCGTTGTAGATGGACGGTGAGCAGCAGATGATGATGGTGGTGCGACAGTTCCCTCCCAAAGAGTCCTGCAGGATCCGAGTCATCTTACTGTCTCTGTACGGCACGTGGGTTTTCTGAAGAAAAGAAAATACAGCTGTGCTGAGGTTTTCTAATATTTCATACTTCTTCACTTACATACGAAACAGAAGTGGGATGGACTTACGGTGCCCTCAGCCAGAGCTGAGATGACGTTTCCCAGCGCTGAGAGAGATTTGTTGATGTTCTTTGCCTCGTCCAGCACCGCCCCCTCAGCTCCCGTCTTGCTCACCTGACCAAACAGCGATCGAACAGGTTATCAATCAGCTTTACAGCTCAGGAAAGTCTTGAAGCAAACCCTAACGACACGTTTCTGATCTCGCTTGGACCAACCTTCTCGCTGCCAGCCAGGTCGACCAGGTAGAGCTTCCCAGACAGCTTCTTCTCCGTCTCTACGTTTTCCTGCTTTATGTTGATGAGGAAGATGCTGTGGCTGCGAGAGCTGTGCTCGTTCATGTCTACAAAATTAAGCAAAAAAATCATTACAACCGCAGAAAAGAAACCAGAAAAGGCTTTTTATCTTCTTTTAAGATTTCAGGTGAAATTAAAACATTTAAATCTAGATATTGAGGTGTTTCTGCCTCCTTAAGAAGTTTCAGGAGCTGTGCTAAAATCCTGACTTTTAGGGCTTTGCCGCTAACTTGATGGATATTAAGAGGTTAAAGGACCTTTTGTGTTTATTCTGGGACTCCATACAAATAGTTTTGAACAATTCCCAGCTTCTAACGAAGCAGATTGGCTGCCCCTCGCCTAACTTCCATAAACACAGAACCTGTTGACTTTAAGCGCCACCTCCTCCCACCACCTCAGCCTGCAGGGATGAGCAGAGCGAACGCGTCCATCAACACAAAGGAAGAAGGTCATCATCGACTTCAGGGAGAAACTGCCCCTACCCTCCTCAATATTAAAGGTGACTGCATGGCGAAGGTTTCCTCTTTCAAATTATGGGGCCTTATATCACTGTGGACCTCTCCTGGTCAGAAGACACAGTTACAGTGCTGAGGAAGGCCCAACAGTGACTCCACCTCCTGTAGAGTTTCTCGGGAGGAACAAACTGGAGGTGAAGCAGCTGCTGATGCTGTACAGCTCCACCACAGAGAGTCTGTGTGGATAGACCAGCTGCTCTACAGTGTGAACCAAAATCTGAGGAATGTCTCAGCAACTTGTCGAATCTATGACGATTCACGACAGCTCTGAAGGCAACAGAAGGTCCCAACATGATACAGGCAAGGTGTATCTAATAAAGTGGTCAGTGAGTGTAGAAATGAATACCAGGAAACCTTTTAAAAATGTGCCGCTTTTGAAGCAGACATATAAAAATACGTACTGGTCACTGCTACATGCCGATTGGATTTGCCCTCATCGATGACGTCCATCACCTCCTCTGGACTGGACACAAAACGCTCAGTGCAGCCCTGAAAAGGAGAATCATGACCTGCAGCAGCCAGTGTGGACATGAGCATCGATTACAGGATAAAGAAAAGACCGAAAAATCGCAGTTTTAAGGTTTTTAGGTGTACTAAACCTGCACACACGACTAAAACGGTAACTGAATCATTCGTTCATCTAAAATTAAACATTCGCTGAGTTGAAGCTCCAGCTCAGGCACACGGGGAGATTAAATATATAAACCTCTTCACATGACTGTGTCACAGCTCTCGCTCAGCTCACAAACCTTCACATAGGGCACTCTGTTCTTGTCTTCGTGGACGGAGAGGTTCGTCTTTGACACTTCAGACAGAAAAAAGATCACAAAAGTCACAGTTTAAGAAAAACAGACTGCTGAGTGCTTCAGATAAACAGCCTCTCTTACCATCCAGCAGGTCTCGGATCTTGTCCAAGTAGATTTCAAAATAAGAGACCTGCATAGAGAAACGCATCTGTCTCACAAATCTAAAAACTTTTAATTCATTGCCCTGAACATGAATTCATCTTCCTCACTTTGTCAGATTTAAGGTCTTTACTGCACCGTAAACTCAATCATTTACCTTTTATTTCACATAAAACATTTTTGGGTTGTGTGTGCTTTTCCTTTCACAGACTTTGTTAACAAACATCTCAGAGACGGCCACAGGCTGCAGGTCTCCAGTGCAGCGGCTCACACCTGACATTTAGTTCATTTTTCAGGAGGTAAACTGTGAATGACTCCTGTTCTCACCTTGATGTGGAACTCGAGGTTCTCGTCCATCGAGTAGATGTGGTCGAAGATGTCGCGGGCGATGCGAGGGATGATTCCCATCAGCTGCGGGTCATGCAGTTTGCCCTGAACACAACAACAGTCATGTGTTATACTACAGCGATGCAGTTTTTGCAGTCAAATCAAATCAAATCACTTTTATTGTCACATCACATGTGCAGGTACATTGGTGCAGCACATGTGAGTGAAATTCTTGTGTTCGAGCTTCACAAGCAACAGAGTTGTGCAAAATACAATAATGTAAACAAGCAAAATACAAGAATGGCTACATCTGAAACTAATAAATATATGTACAATATATAATAGTATATGCATTTCTGGATGTGTATACTAAATATTTTTCTACGTGTGTGTGTGTGTGTGTGTGTGTGTGTGTGTGTGTGTGTGTGTGTGTGTGTGTGTGTGTGTGTGTACACATATTTTACAAATCAAATAGAGTAAACAATAAATAAAATATATAAAAATATACAGAGTTGAATATGTGCAAAACAAGTGGCATTTATATACAGTGTGGAGTGCATAATGTTGAAGTTCCAGTAGTGAAGCTGAGGTGTCTATGACGTGTTCAGCAGTCTGATGGCCTGATGGAAAAAGCTGTCTCTCAGTCTGCTGGTACGGGACCGGATGCTGCAGAACCTCCTTCCTGATGGAAGTAGTCTGAACAGTTTATGGCTGGGGTGACTGGAGTCCTTGATGATCCTCCCCGCTTTCCTCAGGCACCGCTTCCTGTAGATGTCTTGGAGGGAGGGAAGCTCACCTCCAATTATCCGTTCAGAGCACCGCACTACTCTCTGGAGAGCTTTGCGGTTGTAGGCGGTGCTGTTGCCATACCAGGTGGTGATGCATCCAGTGAGGATGCTCTCAATGGCACAGTGATAGAAGGTCCTGAGGATGCGGGGGCTCATGCCGAATCTTTTCAGTCTCCTGAGAAAGAAGAGGCGCTGCTGCGCCTTCTTCACTGTTTTGTTTGTGTGTACTGACCACGTAAGATCCTCAGCCAGATGTACGCCAAGGAACCGGAAGCTGCTCACTCTCTCCACAGCAGCGCCGTTGATGGTGATGGGGGTGTGTACTTCTCTGCACCTCCGGAAGTCCACTATCAACTCCTTTGTCTTTGCGACGTTGAGGGTGAGATGGTTGTCTTGACACCAGTGGGTCAGGGCGCTGACCTCCTCCCTGTAAGCCGTCTCATCACTGTTGGTGATAAGACCCACCACTGTAGTGTCGTCCGCAAACTTCACAATGATGTTGGAGCTGTTAGTGGCTGTGCAGTCGTAGGTGTAGAGTGAGTACAGGAGAGGGCTCAGTACACACCCCTGTGGAGCACCAGTGTTCAGTGTGATGAGGGATGAGGTGATACTGCCCAGTCTGACCACTTGGCGTCTGTCAGACAGGAAGCTAAGGATCCAGCTGCAGAGGGAGCTGCTCAGTCCTAGATCCTGCAGTTTCCTGTCCAGCTTCGAGGGAACGATGGTATTGAATGCTGAGCTGTAATCTACAAACAGCATCCTCACATACGTGTCTCTCTTCTCCAGGTGTGACAGGGCAGTGTGTAGTGTCAGGGCTATGGCATCATCAGTGGACCTGTTGTGGCGGTATGCGAACTGTAGAGGGTCAGTCTTTTTCATGTGTGTAACATGGCTCTTTAATGCTGCCATATGTTGAGGGTGGTAAATACATTAGAGGGTTTCCTAGGCAACCGGAGCCTGAAACGTCCGCTGGTGACCAACAAATGGTGACTATTTTCTCGTTCTCGTTTCTCTTTCCTCTTAACTCCCCAAACAGCTCCAGCATGTTGCCGTGTTTCTTCCTGTTATAAACGACGGGTTATTTTTACCCACAGTCCCCAACTGCTTGCTCACAGAGGATGTTGCGATATAAAGCATGTTGAGTTGACTGTTGTCATGACCTTGTGCTATATGATTTAAACTGATTTTCATTGTTATTAGCTGAACAGGCGCGTTGCAAAGAAAGTGCATCCTCTGTCAGTTCTAAGGTTTCACGTAGCAGGACAGTTTACATTTTACTCTAGAATATTTTGGTATCGAGACGAATTCATGGTCGACTCAATGGCTGCAAGGTACCCAGGTCCTGGGGCTGCAAAGCCCAATTTTAAAGCCTTTTTAAATGAAGAAATTTAAAAAAGAACATCTGGGTTCAGAAGTGGACTTAAAAGTTTGACTTAAAGAGGGTGAAGCAGAGATCAGATCAGAGAATTAAAACCAGGCTTGAGGATTAGACTCCGAGCTGAAGTTACACTGGTGACATGTCGAAATGACGAAGAGCTCCTCTGACCATTTTCTACTCATTCAATTTCACTCCTTTAAAACACACACTGAGTTGGACGTGATGATTAAAGGCTTTTCCAAGATGTTAACCTTACCAGCTTTTGATTCCTTGAATCCTACCCCTCGCACGAGCCTGAGTGGGTTTCCTGTTGGCAGTAAGCCTGTTACACAACGCCCGCTGTGCTCTAATCCGCCAACTGTTTGAAAGTTCCAAATAAAAGTCACCGCACGTCTTTACACAAAGGGCTTTAGAGAGTATTTGCTGTCACTTTGATAGTCTTTAGTCACCTTTATGTAAAAAAGCTGTAACTTCAAAGGAATGAAACCCCTCTGCAGCTGACATCTGGTCACTAGGGTTTAAGAGCACACATGATCTAATGAGCGTCTTACCTCCATGGTGTGGGTCTTCCCGGAGGACGTCTGCCCGTAGGCGAAGATGGTCCCATTGTAGCCGCCCAGCACATCTGGAGTAGCACAAAGACACAAGGGTGCAACAACACAGTCAGACACAGTCAGACACAGTCCAGCCCGCTTCTCCGGTAAATGAGCACTAAACCTTCACAGTTATAAACACTAGCGCATCCATCTACTGATGCTACCTGCAGAGATTTTTCAGAGGTTATACTAGAAACCAGTAACTGTACGCTGGGTTAAAGGACATTTCAACTCCTAAAATGCATCTAGAAGAGAGAGGAGGCTGGAAGAGAAGGACGCACAGGTGTGTCCTGTGCAGAAGTGCTTTTACCTTCAGTGTATAGGAGGTGTGGCGTGATCAGGATGGACAGGATTAGAAATGATCAGGGGGACAGCTCGGGGTTTGGAGACAAAGTTAGAGAGGTAAGTGAAGGTTTGAGCATGTGCAGAAGAGGGACAACCCATATGATAGACGAAGGATGTTAAAGATGGAGCTGCCAGGCAGGAATGGAAGAAGAAAATTCATGGATTCGTGGCATACAGCTGGAACATATAAACCCTGGTGGGAGGAGACATTTTTAAATAGCTGGCCTATGAATACAACTCTAACATATTACATGTACATATGCATACAATATCTAATAGTAATGATGTAGTTTTACTGCCTAAAAATGAATGTCAGCCCCCCAAAACTCCAGCATCAGCCCTGCTGCTCCGGGAAACACTCATTTCCATGGCTCCATTATGTAAAGCAACAATGAAAAAGGATGAAGAGCAGATTAAGTTTGTGTGCAGATGTTCGATAGATGACGGTTACATAAAGAGCTATGCTTCCTCAGTTTAAAGCTTCTTACCTTTCACTATCTGCTTGGCACACTGGTCGTACACTTGCTCCTGCGTCGTGTTGGGAGGCAGCACGCGGTCGAACACGTACGGTTTGCCCTGATTCACAATGACAAAGACAAAAACACACAGCGACAGGCTTCAGAGTCATCGCAGCACCGAACACAGCTGTTCCCAGTCGCCCGTGATATTTAAAACATGATTCACCAAACTGTATCAATAATGCAGATATACTGTTAGAAATAACCAGATAAGGGGGTTTGGCACGAAGATTCAAACACTCTGGGAAAAGGATGCAAACATGGATACAAAGACCGCCGACTTGTTTTGCTTTATTTTGAATTCTTTGTGACCCACCAGTCACTTCATTAGGTACACTCGTTTAACTGCTCGTTAGCTCAAATATTTAAGAGTCTCTGATGAGTCTCAATTTCTGCTGCAGCATTCAGATGGTAGGGTGACACTCTGAAAGCATGGATCCAACCTGCCATTGTATCAGCGCTTCACACCGCCGATGGTGGCGTAATGGTGTGGGCGGATATTTTCTTGGCACACTTTTGCACGATGTTTCCAACAACATGTTGAATCTGTGCCATGAAGAATTAAAGCAGCTCTTAAGGAGAAATGAGGAAGGTGTACCTAATAAAGTGTCTGTTGAGTGAATGAGTTTGGGCTTCTTTTGAGGTTTTATTGTCGTTCCTGGTGTCGTTGGATTTCTGGGTTCCTGTGTTCTATGCTTTCTTTACCGTAGCCTTTATTTCCTGCATCACGTCTTTGAATCGAGTGGTGATTTTTCACTTTTGGATCTCGTGTTTCTGTCAATAAGCTTCCACAGTGTTTCCCCAGCTGTTCCTCCCTGAGTCTTCCTCTCATTTATATACTTATACATATATATAAGCATATACTCCAATCAAAATGCTGATGGAGTTAATTCTATACCTGCTGCAAAGGACAAAGAAACTGAACTTCTCCAGTTTATGGACAAAAAAAGATGGTACTTGTAGCTGCCTCATTAGAGGATGTTTCTGTGGACATGCGTGATTGGTTGCTTTGGATTTTGGATTCAGAGCTTTAACCTATCAGTTTTCATCCTCTCTCTCTTTATCAGTGCAGCTCGAAAATGGGTGAAGCTGGGCCAGAAATCTCTACCATTTCTTCAAAATGCTCCAGTAACTGCCATCCATCATTCATCCAGCTCCTGACTCCTGCTCTAAGGGGAAAAGCCTCATTCCCGCTGCAAAAACGCCACCCTCAGCACTTGGAGGCAGCGGCAGCAGCACTCCGAGCCCCCAAAATACAGCAGAGAAACCCCTGACACAGACAGTATCCGGGTGTGTTTGTCGGTAATGTGCTTCTGCTCTGCTGATTGATTGCACGAGGCGGCGGTGCGCAAGTTTGTCCTGACAGAGGAGAAAGTGTTGCTGGGCGATTAAAGCAACTGCACGGATAACGGAGGGCTGCTGATGGAGGTGACACATCTTCGTCTTCAGTCACCCTCTCTCTGCAGCAGACTTTACAGAAAAATTCACCTTTTTCTTTAAGATGGTAGGGTCACAGAGAAAGCACAAATCTGATGTAAAAAGAAAAACTATCCATTTATGTACAAATAAATAAGAATGAGGTACCATGAGGTACAGGCTCACTAAGAATAAAAAGAACATGTTTTCAGAGGTCCTGTACAAAATAAACGCGGGCGTTTCTGAAGCGTCAGAGCATCAGGTGATTGAGGTCGGATCCTTTTAATAAGAGATCTGAACTGTTCAAAAATATTGAGGGAACACATGATCATCACAGCATGACTCGCAGTCAGTTAAACTCCAGGGATACCACTGTGCCTTTTTAGGAAGCAGAAACCAGTGTGGGTCCATTTCAGCAGTGACAGCAGGTGCAATGGAGAGACCGATTCACCCCAGGTTGCACAGGTTGTCCAACTCCTCCACCGAAGAGTTTTTGAACCAGTCTCCAGAGTGTGGAGGTCAGACGGACAGTGCTGAAGAAGCAAGGGGAGCGCTGCCAGAGCCCTACGAAATGACCCCCACCTTGCTCCTCGACTACGTGTTTCAACCACAAACTGTCGGAAACAGACTCTGTGAGGGTAGCGCGAGGCCCTGACATCCTGTAGTGGGACGTGTGCTCACAGCCCAGCGTCGTGCAGCTCCAATGAACGAGCAGGTCCACCTGTGAGACCTTTAGAAATGAGAGCAGACTCATACTGAGCACGTGCAACAGACGTGGAGATGCCTGCAACACCATGCAGCAGGACCGGTTTGGCAGTGGGTCAGTGACCTTCATCACCTGCATGAGGTTAGGTTGTGACACTAATTCACCCTGCCACTAATGAAGTAATTGTTCTGTAATTAAATGGGATTTCAGTGTATTTTATTTATAATTATTATGCAATTACATTTACCTACAAATACTTAAAGTTGATAATTATTCTGTAATTACCGCGTTATTCTCTGGCAATTTAACAGAAATGCCAACAATATTTGCCCACCTTATATCATAAGTATGCTGTACTTTTTGAGGGGCAGGCCATATCATGCATATTATACTATATATTACATTACACAGTACTTACATTCACTTAAAAGTACTTACATTTACAAATTACTCATGCAGTACTTAAATAGACTCAAAAGTAAAAATGACTGATGCGAAAATTACATTTACCTAAAAGTACCAAAAATTACTTACGCAGCATTTAAAAGAACTTAACATTACTCACATAGTACTAAATTTACTTAGTTGTTCCTGTAAAAACCTGATTTGATACACATGTATTCTAATGTGCCTACCTTTAAATATTGGTCTGTAAATAAAATTATACTATAATTTCTAATAACATACTGAATCACACACTTAGCAGCAGGCTGTATTATAAAGTGGCTTTTGAAGGAGGCAGTGTCTATGCTGGCTTACGTCTGGCTATATATACAGTATAGGCCTATCAACATGTAGGACCAGTAGACTCCCAGCTGTCACTGGTCTTTTAAATACCTCACTATGTATTTATTTGTGTGTGATTTCTGCTGACTGTATAACAAATAAAAATATCCTTGATTGTCTGCAGAGGAGGGCCATAAAGTCCCCCACATGCACCCACATCAGGCCTAATACTGGTGCAGTAGGCCTAGGATTCCTACTGATGGGTATAGGCACTTCCCATAGAGCTGAATCCAACTGAGAACCACTGAGATGTTACATATGAGTGCATCAGACAGTTTTGATCAGTTATAATAACATAAGTAACATCATACAGGTGTAAAGAGGCAGTCTTTATAGTAAGTAAATATTTCCAAGCTGCTGTAATGCTCCTCTGTACCACCAAAGACTTACTGCGTATTTGGCATTAGGTAGAGGTGGATGGATCGATCCATATATCGACAGTATCGATACCAACGCTAGTATTGGCGCCAGATCGATACTAGCGCAATAGGATGCTCCTCTGTTGCTTCTATCTTCTAAGTTCAGTATGAAGCCTACTGATTCATATTAAATTATTTATACATATTTTTTGTGAAAACGAAACAAAAAACCCCAAAAAACCTCAAATATGCGCTATGAAAAATGTCTTAACCTTTTTTATTTCTATTTTTTTATAGCCCATAGTACATATAGTACAAAATGTTTAAGTTAAAACAGTATCGATATTAGTATCGGTAATATCGATCACAACGAAATTTGCAGTATGGCTCAGCACTCTGTCTGGTCCGCAGGTGTCTTTTCCTTTAAATCACTGGGCGCGCACACATACACAGGTAAACAGCATTGAGGTGACAGCAGTGTGTGCAGACTTGCCGTTATGACCACGGTGTCGTCCTCTTTGAACTTGGGGATGTATTTGTCTCCTCGGGTAATTTCGGCCTCGTTCAGGGGCCTGAAGCGGCACATCACTCTCACCCCGCACTCCGCCGCGTCTGCCATGGCTTCTGCTGCTCCTACCAATGTTTACACCGCTCCCTCTGTCCGGTGGTGCCCAAAGGGAGGTTTAGGGACCTCCAGTGGGGCCTGGTCGGTTTAGTCTCTGTAGCTAGTCGAGAATTTTCCTGTTCTAAAGAAGGAGTGTCACATCTGTGTTCAGAGGAATTCAGCAGTAGGAAAGTTCCTCCAGCTTTTTAGCCGATGCGCAGGGCGTCCTTCATCTGAGCCTCCTCCGCTGCGCCATGGCCAAAGCGGACAAACCGCAGTGCTGCGTCTCGGATTGGAGCTCGGACTGCGGTGGAGCTTACAGGCCTCCTCGCCCCGCGGCTGTGGCATCGACAGCCGCGCGGAAACGTGGCGTTTTTACTAGGTTGTCAACGGCGGAGGAGGACTGAGCGGGGAGCTGTCCGCTCTGCAGAGACACCGAGTCCGGGGAGGGTGTGCGCGCACACAGCCGCATCGTCCTTTACCGGTGATCGGGGCGCGCGCTCGCACGATTTCGCGGCGCGTGCCTTCACCTCACATCAGCACCACCATCACTGAGTTAGTCACATGCACGAGCACTCAACCTGCTCTATATGAATCTTCATGTTTCTTCATATTTAAATCAACAGTTTATTGTATTTTTTTTAAATATACAGTACAAATAAGTGTTAAATCCTATATTTTAGGCAAATTAGAATATTTAATAACTTTTATTTTTGTTATCTATCTGCATCTTTGGAAATGTAAACATTTTAGCTGCAAATAACACTGGCTAATCATTAGCTTAAGTTACAGTTTAGATATAGAAAGGAGGGCCTTACGCTAACTGTATAAATATTAATCCTTTATAAGCTAATATAGATGTAGAATAAAGGTAAACCAACAATTTGGTCCTCTAAAAAGAACTTATTTAAAAAAAATAGTAATTTCTTTCCCAACTGGCCGGTGTCGGTTCAACAAGCATCTAAAGTAATCCCAGTTTAGCTAACATTAGCCTTACACAGATGATAAAAATCAGACTTGAGAAAGCAACCTTTCCTACCTAGCTAGATAATCATTACCTCAACTTTACATTTTTAATAAATATATGTTGATACTTTATAAGCTAATATGAATATAGAATAAAAGGTAATCAACTTTTTTTTCTTGAACTGTAAAAATATGTTTTTTATATATATGTTAAAGATTTTTTCCAATTAACTAGTAAATAATTTGACAAATGTACAAGCTAGTCATAGGTAAAGCTTCACAATAGCTTTAAATAGGCTTCACACAGGTTCAAATTTAAGCAAGCAACCATATCTGACTAAATAGCTATTGCTAATCATTACTTAAAGAATAATTGTATATCTTAAAATAAATACTTTAATCCTTTCTATGTTAATATAGCTATAGAATAAAGTAGGGGAATCAAACATAAGGTCGGGGGGTCTGAATCAGCCTGGCAGACCCCAAACATGGCTTTGGAAAATGTTGAGGAGGAAATAGATTTTCTTTTTACTTTTAACAGTATTTTCTCAAGTTTAAGCGCTTTTGCTCCATTCACACTGCACCAAAATAAGTAATAGAAACACAATTAAATTACATTAAAGTCACTGTTTTGTTGTGAAATAAAATTTGAACAGTGTCCAAGTTAGTAAAAGCTAATATTCACTTCCTTCTTAAGAACTGCTCTGAAGCTTTTGATTATATTTAAACTTTATGTAGTATTCCCCACGTGAAAAATGTGACTAAATGTTCTGTGACTACTTTGAAAAACATAAGCATTTAATCCACATTTAATAAAAAAGGAGGTCTAGGGCTGCTGAGTAGGTCTAGTAGCTGGATGTTTTTCAAGCAAAAGGGCTTTTTGTGTGTGTGGTTTCAGGTAAATTTGGGGGCGATTTGAAGAGTGACAAACAGCAGATATTTAAAGAGTAATATTTAATATTAATGTTAAAAACCCTGCATATAAGTGTGCTTTCCTGCTTTTCCACTAGAGGCCAGTGTACAACAAGCTTTAAACTAGACTCGTGGTTTTACTCCAAACTTTCTCATTAATTTCCTCTTAGAAATATTTAATAACAAACCTGGGGGGGGAAAAGCACCCGGCCTCCACAAAAAGGCATAAAAATGCACAACAAATCAGATAATTCAAGTAAGAGTGACCATGTTTTTAATATCTTAAACATCTGTGCAACATTTTTCAAAATGTTACATCACTGCATGACCTGTAATGTTTCACAATATTTACAAAAAAAATGCTGCGTACATCAAACCATTAAAAAAAGTCCAAACAATCTCAAAATAATGGACTCTGACAAACTATCCCTAGCCCACATTAATGCAAATAAAGAAAAATAAAAAGAGCAATCAAGTGCACATCATACTTCACGCAGGTCTATTTTTTGTAAAGTATATATTAGTGAGAAAATATATACTTAATTACAAGTTGAAGAAACAAAATACTGACAACGAAAGGATGGGAGATTTAAAGAGCAGAAACAAACACTGGAAAAAATAAAACTCACACTCACACCTCACACAATCACAGGTGGAAGGAGACAGGAGGGTAAAATAGACCGCACGGACCACCTCAAACACAAAAAATGCTTTGAACTCTTGACCACGAATTACAAGAAACCAATAACAGATCCGTAACACATGGGGTTCCGGTCACAAGTGCAGGAACCTGCATGTCATTGCACAAAAACCAAAAAAGAAAACATAATTTGTTTTGTTTTGTTTTTTTAAAAAGAGGTGGAGAGAAGGGGGAGACGAGGCAGAATGAACTTTACCGAAACAGCTCACATGTTCTCCACAGCGAACGTCACATTTTGGAAAACGGCCGGAGGACATCTCCTCCGAAGGTTTACAGTAAGACAAAATAACAAAACCTCGACTCTCAAAAGGGTGCACGCTGAAAATAACGGGGACGTGTTTTTAAACACATTCTTCACAGGTATTGCTTATGTTGTTGCCGCTGTGAAGGTAACAACAATGCCTTGTGTTCGCGTTTGATACTGATATTTTTAACAGTAAACAAAAGAGAAAAACAAAGAAAAAAAAATTAGCTTTTTTAAAAAAAAAAACAAAAACAAAAAAACATTCTCAGTTTTTTTCAGTGTGCACAAAAACACAATAAGGTAGAGAGACATCTCATTGGAAAATACAGTACAACTTGACTTAAAAATGCAGGAATTTGATTTGACTTAAAGGCTCCATTTGTTATGGATATGTAGTCATAGTAGTGTTTTCATTTGGAAAGCACAGAAATGGATGTTTCAAAGGGCAATTATATATCTATATTTTTTTCAGTTTTTGTTGCACAAAATTTCACCCTTGATGTCAGGTAAAATAACTAATTTGTTTAAAAGGTCTTTTTAGTTCTTGCTGCAAAATATTGGCCTCTAATATCTGTAAATCTACCAAAGATGCAGATATTTGGCCGATACCAGTGTCCGTATGGATATTTGGCCAATAATGGTGCACCCCTTGTTTTAGAGGCTGACAAAGGGGAATCTGTTCTTTCAGTAGTGTATTATTTGGTTTTAACTTTTTATTTGTTAGAGTTCTTGCGTATAAAGTTCAAGTAACAGTATTTTAGTTCAAACTTTGAGGCTAATTGGGTTAACGGTTGTGGCTGGCGTGTAAAAATAAAGCTACACATCAATTTCTACTTCATTGCTCTCAGGTTAGAGCATCAGAAAAGATGACTATTAAGAAAAAAAGAAAGAAAGAAAAGCAAAACAGGCAACACAGAAGAGTCCAAACAATGAGAGATGCAGTGTTTCGCAGTGTTGATCTTTGCCATCGATTGGTAATATTGCACTTGGTTATTCCGTAGAGATTGCCGGTGGTTTTGATCCATTTCCAATACTGTCAGACCGATCGAATGATGATTCTTCTTCTCAGCTTCAAACACTGATAACTTGTAGTGTTCAAACTGCATTTATTACCAACATCAGATGTGCATATTCATAAATAAGATGCTCTTTTTCTCTACCATGACACAATCTGTAACAAGTAAAAACATGAAGACTAGAAAACCTCACTGTAATTAAAAAGACTTATCTGTAACGTTCACTTCTTAAATAAGACAGAATATGACCTTTTTGTTTGTAATGGACTCTGAATACATGATCAATTCACTTGTTAAAAAAGGAAAGAAAACATACATATACACATATAAGGCTTGAGTTCTCAACTCTTGGTAGTATTATTGCCATCTAGCATATTTGTAAAGCTTAAAATAAATATGGAGTACTGTACATAAATAATTTACATCAATATGAAAAACAAACAACAAGGCCTCTAAAATGGAAAACCAAAATAAAATAAAAGCGCTTTCACTGCTCTGGAAAGCCCAGTTAGTGTTGCTTCAGATGCCTCGGAGGTCAGTTACTCTACTGAAAGCTGTGGGTAAAAACACGTGGAGAACAAAAATAAAAACAGTCACTGTACAAACAAGCATGTGAATATGATCGCGACAATCAATGACATGATCGTTCGATGCAGCCTGTGATTCTTGTTGCTGAAGGAAAAATCCACCCATGTTAATAACTGGCCAAAGTTTGTGGTTACAACACAAAGCAAACTGAAATTGTCTGCATTTTCAGATGTAGTGGTTTATGGTTTTTTGACTTCCAACAATGAGAGTTAAAGCTTTCAAATCTAAGAGCAGGGCTTATTTTACTCATCATACTGAAAATGGACCAGGATGAGTCTCTAAACATCTCACAGTGTGTTTATATGCATGTAGCGATGGACTTTTATGGTTTCAGTAATCAGGGAGCAAAAGATTTCTCCTGAAAAAAGCCATTTTACATGTAAGCACTCGAGTGACATGAAGTTAACCCTATGCCAACAGAGCATCCAGCTATGCCATCTGCAGATTTAAAATAATGTCAACCAAAACCTCATAAAAGAGGACATAGAAGAAAAAGTCTTAATTAGACCACTGATACATATTTCCCAATTAGTAGGTGCTAGTGCCCAATCTAGACCAGCTCTATGCATTTGCAACACAAAATACTGGTCCCAAACCTGGAGCGGCAGATGTCTGGGACTACATGAAATGCACAGTGATTTCAAACAGACAGCACACAGATTCTTTCCATTATGATTGTAGTTCCAGAGAACTTTCCCCAACCCTTGTTCAACCCCCAGTATCTACTACCTCTTGTTTTACAGTGTATTACAGATGCATGCCCCTCAAAAAACAACTTGTATAGATCCCAAAAACATTGGCATTAGCAAGGCATTAGCATGCCGCCCCCCCAACAGAAAACAAACACTAAAACAAAATGCCGGTCTCAAATTTGGACCCACTGGTGGGAGAAGCTACTGTAAGAAGTTACTTAAACTTGTACAACCTAATACTGTATTACATTTGTTTTAAAACTGTCAAAATGCGGGCTGGTCCTCAAGACACAACAAGGCAGAAGTGGCTGCGCTACATCCATCAAGCTGACGCCAAATCTGACGCCTATTCCATAGATTTTTACAAAATAAAGACTGCCACTCCCAACAGCACTGCAAAATTGCCAGTCACAAAGCTGGAACCACTGACATCAGAGATTATGGGCTGGGCTGCTATTGGAAATTGTGTTCACTGATACTACCCCAAGCTACTGTGTCACTGTGTAATGCAACCCTATGTGGGGTTCTCAAAGCTGTTTAAAGGTAAGCTAAAGGCATCTAAGACAAGACAAGATAGCTCAGGGTCATATTATCTGGTGCCAAATCTATAAATGCTAACCAAAGACCAACGGTCCAAAGGCAACCAGAAATGGCCAACCCCAATGTTGGAACTGCTCATGATATTAAATTTGGGATGGGCTACCTAAGAAATCCAGACACTTCACTCATGCACCCCTTGAAATTCTGTTCAAAATTAATCTCCTGCCACTGAAACAACCCCAACTCACTTGCTACCCGACGCTACGCAGCCTCAAAACTGGTTCCTCATTCCGTTATTCTGTGCCGCAACTCAGAAACCACAAAAAACCTCAGCCCCAAACCACTGAAATCATTAAATCAGGGATGTTTTTCAGAGATGCACCAAGACCACCAATATCCATCAATTCATCATTTCAGTAGCCTAAAATGGGCTAAAACTTGTTTTGCAATGTACACTTGTTCCAGTTAAAAACTCTGCACAGCCAGCAGATGTAACGTCAGCGGAGTTAACTACAGTGCATGTAAGCACGCTGGCAGAAAGAGCTCAACTTCTGAAGTCCAACATTAATTAATAGCATTTAATTTACAACAACATAAAAAAAAGTCTTGCCGTTTCAGAAGCTGGACAACCCATGTTTAGGACTTTTCCCCCCCATCATTTTTACTTTAAATGAATGAACCTCTTCTAAAAACAATCATTGTGGAGGTTTTGGAAAATTAAGTGTCTGTGAGTGGATTTTTCCTTCTGAAAACACTCAAAAAAAGTTTTTGTTCATAAATTACAACACCTGAAAAACCCAGAACCAGACCAAGTAACGTGGTGACTGGTGGAGCCGGCTGGGGTCTCGGTGGGAGGGATACAGGCTGTGGGTGGACAGGGATACAGGGTGTGGGTGTGTGGGAGGGTAGGGATACAGGGTGTGGGTGAGGTGGGACACTGAACACTTTCTGCTGGTAAAGTTCATTCTGTGTTTTTTGAACTGTTTTTTCTCCCCATTACAAATGAACACTTAGCTGGAGTGACTACTGTTATGGTGAGCTCATGTCAGTTTCATCGCTGTTCCCTTACAAAAATAAAACAACAAAGAAAAGAAAAAGAAAGAAAAAAGAAAACAGCACATCTTACAGTTCATCATATAAAAGCTTTAGGCTGTATTCTTATTTATCCTATGCATGCGGCCATATGCGACCGCATTTCTGAATAGAAACCAAGACATTGGTACACTTCTGCTTTGTTTTGTACAATAAAAGATAAAATGTGCATTAGGTACGGTTGTACATGACATTGTACAATATTTACATACAATTCTTAATAGCATGAAATTTCAGGATTATCTATATACATATTGAAAATGTATCAGAAATATTTGGACTGTCTATTTTTCTTAAATATGTAAGGTAATGCTTGTAGCTTTTTTTGTTTATTTTACTATCTTATACTAGAAAAAAATAGTTAATTCAGTGAGCTGTAGACAAATTGCAACCGTTTTTGATGTTTTTCTGTATTCATGTTTTTTCCTACAGTCTATAAACTGTCGTGGTGATTGGAATTTCCAGCACCTTCTGTGGTCAGTCATTAAGTCAAGTTGATATCATGGAACAACGATGTACCACTGAAAGTCCACGTGTAGCACCTGTTAGAGAGCTCAGATCGCATCAAGGCTGAACGGACAAAGTCTCCGAAAGGCTCTGAGGACGTTCTTGGGCCAACACATTCAATGTTATCTGGATATCTTCCTCCTCTTCGGCTTGGGGAGCTTCACCTGACGATCCCTCGACGGGATCTGATGGCACACACACAGGAAACGGTGTGGTGGTGAATGCGGGGGAAACAGCAGTGCATGAGAAGAGAGGAAAAGCGCAAATACTCACTGTGCCCGACATCTTGTCTAGCTCGCTCATGGCCTCGTGGATAGCAGCTTCCAAGTGATTATTCAGTTTCCCCGGTCTGTCAGACAATATTTATATTATTTACTTTTAGGCAGAAGAAAACTTTACAATTATAAACTACAACAAAAAGGTAGCTTAAAAAATAATTATTACACTTGAATCCATCTACAGGATGAGGAAACTGACCGGAGAAGCAGCTGGTTCAACTCCATGTGACCAACGTGTTTATTTATGCTTCTAATGAACTTCTCATAGCTCTTTAACTGAAAATGTCCCACTGTTGTAATACAGGAGTGAGACCTGCTATGATATATGGTTTGGAGATGGTGCCAAGCGGTTCATGGATGTAGTGAAGGAGGACATTCAGAGGGGTGGCATCAGAGGAGGAAGCTAGCGTTAGGGTCCGATAGAGGCAGATGATTCCCTGACGGGAGCAGCCAAAAGAATAAGCAGTGCAGGAAAGATAATTTAGAAGTTACAGGGAAGTATATGATTTTATATACTATTTGATCTTTTTGTAATTTTACACTCTTCTAATATTTTGACACAAGTTTATAGTATACACTGTGATGACTTCCATCATTATTTGTTGTTCGGAGGATTACAGAACCTCCAATGTGTCCATATTTGGGTGTTAAAATGATACGAGTGTGCTGTAACACATAGGTCACTTAAACAGACCTTTAAAGCTTTAATTTTGGATTATTGAAATAAAAGACTAGAACAGTTTTTAATATCTACCCTGGAAAAAAGAAGCTGTACATGTGTAGTTTGTGGAAACAGAGCCACTGAATAAAGTATTCCGACTCTACCTCTGTCATTTTAGTTCAGTCACTTCAGGGTTAATGGTCTATTTTTGCCCCAAAGCGTTTAAAGTTTTATTGTTTCACTTAAACAAATGTTTGCCTCTCCTTTGCTGCAGGACACCATCTTTAACCACTAGGTGTCAATGCCACTTTGGATAAAGATCATCAGAGGAAGCACGAAAAGGCCTCGCTCAGCTCAAACTACAGCAAAGGTGGGTTTATATTATTAATGAAGCACCAGTGTGCTGGGTGAGGTTACTTACTTTAGGCCTCTTTTGGCGGCGCGGTCGAATGCCTCCAAGTCATGAGTTAGTGTTTTCAGCTTCTCTGGCTCTACCTGCACAAAGAAAAGTGGAATCAATTTGAGCACATTCAGCACCAGACTGAAAATTTCCCACCAAGCACCAGGAACTGATGCTCAATTTGAACTCCGGTTTATCACTTCGGCGCGTCTAGCGGATAATTTGGCAGTCACCGTTTGTCGGACATGCTCTGTTCTGCACTTCTGATTTGGCAGGTAAAGCCGTGGATGTGTTTTTGGAGTAATTTGGAGTCCATCTGCCTCGATGGCCGCTGGACAGAAATTTAAAAAGCTCTATTTCCTTCTGACTTTTCAAAGCTGCAATATTTGAAAGTTACAGTCAAATACGAGTTATTCTCGACTTATTGGCAAGCAACTCCCTTTAATTGGAAGATAATTCATTGTAATCCAAGACTCGCTGAAACTTTTAATACTGGGATTGCTGCTCATAGCCTCCTCAGGCTGAGGCGCTGGCTGGCAAAATGGTGACAGGTGGTGACAGACTACCCCGGCCCCTCACCTTGGCCTGCTCCCGCAGCTGCATGGCAGCGCTGTGCACTTGCTCATCCCCGGCCAGCTTTGCAGGCCACGGCGGGAAGCCCTTCAGCTGGCCCCAGACCAGCTCTCCCATGTTGAAGGTCCTGGACCGGTAGTGGAGCAGCTCCGACGAGGGCGAGTCTGGCTGCCGGAGGTCCTCCTCACTGCTCAGGCTCTTCGTGTCCGAAGGGCTGGGCGCCATTCCATTGAAGTGGCCGTTGTAGTGGCTGTAGTCTTTGGCTGTAGCCAGAGGGCCCTCCAGGCTCGTGGAGGAGCTGGGTGACTGGTCGTCATCCTGCCGTGGAGGGCCCAGGACTTCTCCGTAGCCCCGGGTGTTGAAGTGGGGCGTGGTGCCGTTGAGATGGGCGCAACGTTCCACCGTCTGCTCCAGACGTTCCTTGTAGTTAGCTGGTGCCCGACCGCAGTTGTTGAACCGGAAGCTATCATCGAGGTAGGCCTTATCGTGGGCCATCACCAGGCTGTGGTCGTTGGACCCATCGGTGGGGCAGGGTGGCGCAGGGGCCAGACTGGCAGGTCTCTCCATGCAGGGACTACTCCTTACTTGGGTCGAGCACTCCAGGAACTCCTCACCACCCCAGGCGTTGTTGTTGTTCTGACTGTCAAAGCCTCCCCCATGATGAGTCTCCCCGTCCCACTGCCCCCTGGGAGTCCCGCGTCCAGGAGAACGGAAGTAATCATTGGCTTCAGGGCCATCCGGAGTGCTCTTCCCTGGATCCATGTTCTTCTGACCCCGCCCAGGCCTCACCTGCCGCACTCTGGCTTGCTGGGGTATGGTCTCCCCTTCCTGGTGCCCATGCAGGACTGCGCTGACTGCCTGGGGGAGGTTGACAGGTTCCCTTATGGAGGCAGTGAAGGCACTCATGGCACTGAGGGCGTGCACTGGACTCGCCTGCGTTGTCCCGCTCACTGTCGTGGTGATGGTTACATGCACGCCTTTGCTGGCTGCGTCCACAACAGCTCTGTAGATGGCGTCCACAGATTCTGGCCCTCCGCCGGGGGCTCTGTCAGAGCTAGGCGTACCCGCTGGAAGTCCCTCACCTTGGGGCTGCTGCTCCTCCCCAAATTGTGGGTGTGGCAGCATCCCCTGCTGTGGATACAGAGAGGGGCCATTGTGATTAGAAATGTCATCTAAAACATCTGAAATACTACACAGATCAAAACATGACTCATTGCTCCACCTGGTAGTTCTGGTAGAGGCAGGCCATGGAGCCGGAGTTGGCGTTGTTGCTGTCAGCGTAGGGCGGGTTGTCGGAGAAGTGCTGCTGCCCCTGGTAGGCAGGATGAGATACCACTGCTTGCTGCATGCCCTGATGGACCTGCTGCGGGTACATCTGACCTCCACCGGCGTTGACATGTGGCTGTAGAGCGCCCATTCCACATCCAAGTGACGAGGGGTTTCCTGCAAAACAACAGGGAGAGGCCGGTGAGCTCGAACCATCAGACATGGTGTGTATTTTAATACAGACAGCACTGATACTTCACGACTAAGGAACTAAGCAATATTTTATATTTTTGGTAAAACATATGATAAAGCATGCTGAAGTGTAATTCTAGTTACATTTTTTAAAACAATCCACAATATTCACTGCATTCATCAATAAGAATGGATGGCCTACATCAAGGATGTCAAACAAAGGACCTGTGGCCCCCAGCCAGACTACCAAAGGGTCCAGTGTTTGGAGCCTTCACTGTATTTCGTAGAGGTGGGAATCACCAAATTTTTAACATTTTTCTGTAACTGCAAATCAGTACCTGTTTTAACCAATAAGATAACACAATCGTCAAATGGCCATCTATTTCTTGTGGACATAAGGAGATTGCTTTCCTATTTTTTTTCTCATTTTTCAGTTAAGTTAATATAAGTTTGTAGGATTTATTGTCATTTCACATGGTATTTACAGAAATCCACAGCTGAAACGAAATGTTGTTCCTCACCAGCCTCTACAGTGCAATAATCAATAACAAATTATTAATAAATTAATAACAATTTTGCATTCAAACGCTGCAAGAACTTTTCATTTCTTATACCTGATACCTTTTTTTGTAAGTGCTGATCTAAAACCTGAATTTAATAAGCAGACAGCCGCAGACTGGCACTCATTCCTCTTATAATTCTTTAAACTCAAATAAAAGAGCACGTGCTAAGGCGCACTGTAGTGCAGTGTTGACTGTCTCTAATTTGCAGATAGCGCAACATGCTGCTTGAAAATCATCAGGTGACTGCATGCTGCTCTCACCTTTACTTGCTCTCGCTGTGTGTCCACCTCCTCACACATGCACACAAACTCACTTGCAGAGGGGAGCTGATAAGTGAAATCCTACTGACGTCAGTGTCAACACATTTCGTTACCGTAAAAGTGCAACAACAGCTTTTCCAATGAGCACCGGACAAGTGACAACATCACAGCTGTCAGAGTTTTTCAGCAATACCGTCTCACCTGACCACACAGAAAAGCGGACCCTCTGCTACACCTGAGCACTCTAGGAAGCCAACCCACCTTATACTGAATCCAGCTCTGAGTCGGGATTGGACTAGATGAGTACATTCCTACTTTAGAACCCATCCATCCATTTTCTTAAACGCTTATACAGCTTTTATACAGCAGGGAGCTGGAAACTATCCTGGCCAACACAGGGAACAAACATTCACACCCTTGGGCAATTTAGGTTCACCTGCTAATCCTAGTTTTCAGGTAAGATGCCAACTTGCCTGCAAACACTCGCCAACTACTCACTGAGTGGTGAGATCACAAACAGGAAACAGAGAATATTAAATAAAAGGTATATCTAGGGCTAAAATTGGTGAAAGCAACTCAGCTAGCAAACAAAGATAATTTGCCATTAGTGCTCCCAATTAGTGGACCAGTCTGCCCAATCAAACCAGAATACAACCTTCTCATTTAAATGGCATCATATTATGTTATTTTATCAAAAGGCTTAAAGTAGTGTGTTTTAAATCCTGTCTAATATTTTGTTATTCTGCCTTATCTTCAGTTGTATTTCTGGAACGTCACCATAATACTTTAACTTCATTCAATGACGCACTCTGTAACTCTGTTAACAACAGAGCCGTATAAATAAAAATCATAAATATAATTAAAAATCTCAGCAGCTGTAGCATGTTTTTTTTTAAATCTCTTGTGCCCTTGTGTTCATCTGTGTAATAAACCTCTCAGTTCGGTGGATTTTAAACCTAGAAAATGAGTTGCTTAGAAAGTGTCCCCCGACCGTGGCTTCTACAATCAAAGAAACAAAGTTCCACATTAGCAATCTGTTGCTCCCAAAGCTAACAGATGGACCCGCTGCCAGATGCACGGTACAGCCAGACTTGTTAGCGAAGCATCCAAGGACAGAACATGAGGAAAATACACGGAGGCCACAGATGTATCAATGAATGAAGAGAAAGCCCAGCAGCAATGTTATGTAGACAAAGCCGGAGCGCATACAGGATCTCAGCAGCCTGACGTGTGTGTGTGTGTGTGTGTGTGTGTGTGTGTGTGTGTGTGTGTGTGTGTGTGTGTGTGTGTGTGTGTGTGTGTGTGTGAGTGAGTGAGAGCAGCGACTGGAGCAGCTGGTGCGATGTGACGTAGCTGAAGGGCAGCTGTGTGTTCTCCATTTTTTTCCTCCTCTTTTCTTTCTTCCCCTCTCTCTCACTCTCTCTTTAATGCTGAGAGCCACGACTCGGCCATCCCCCCTCTTCCTCCCCACGTCCTCTCCGCTACTGCTATGATATAGTGACGGCTGTTGCTGGGGCAACAGAGTGATGATTGGTGGTGCTGTCCGCTGCCAGGAAGCTTGTTTGGAGGTGGTGCTGGTGGTAGGGGAGTTGTGGTGGATGGGTGGGGGTGGGGGGTGGGGGGGTTACGAGGGTCGGGTGGTGTGATTTTAGCCTGCTGGGGGATGGGGGCGGTGGTCAGCTGGGTTGAAGGGGGGGGGGAGAGAGACCGGGAGGGGTTTACAATGAACTTTGGAGTATTTGTTGATGGCAGGAGAAAAGGGGGGGGGGGGGGGGGGGGTGTTCAAAGCTTGCACGCTGTATAGAAACAGATGGTCAGAGGCTAAAGCTAAGACGCCAATGACTAGGCCACTTTCAAAGCGTTTCAGGGCTCTTCAGACAGTAACATCCACCATTCAGTGACAAAAACACTATTTAGCCTGCTCCCACCCACCAACATTTACTGAATATTTCCCCTAAATGTCCAAATGGTAACGCTGCCAACAGGAGAACTCCAAGGCCAAAATTCATAAATGAGACTTTAGCTGAAAGCTAAAAGTGTATTTGTTCAGCATGTGGTCAAAACATAACTTCATCTACAGTGCTGTAAAAACTGTAAAAATGCCCCAATCCTTATTCATTTCTTACTGTGCAAATTTAAGATAATCAAACTATTTTTAGTATTAGACAAAAATACAGAAAAGCAAATTTTATATGATGATTTCATTTATTAAGGGAGAAATGCTACCCAAACCTACGTGGCCCTAAGGGAAAAGGTAATTGACCCTTTTGTTCTATCATGAATTAACCTTATTAACTCGTTCTTTTCCAAGTTCAGTTTTCCTAGCCAACACAATGTAAAGAAGTAGCCGAGAAACAAAGTAATTGACATCCAGTGAATTACGGTGAGAGCCGTTACCCACAAAATGGAGAAAACTTGGAAGAGTGGCGAGCCTTCCCAGGAGTGGCCAACCTACCGAAAGTACTCCAAGAGTGCATCGAAGACTCATCCAGGGGTGAATCATGAACTCTGCCCATAGGCCTGCAGTTCTTTCTATGTTCTTTTCAGTTCTTTTGTGACCTCCTTTGCTACAGCCACATGTACATGAGTATTTTTTGTAAACATAGCCTGTTTCATGCATACTGACAATGGAGCTTTTGTAAAACTCCTGACAGGGTGAAGATTTCAGAAAACTGCATTTCTGCATTTACATGTGGACAAAGGTGTGCGTTTTTTATGTCCCTTTATGATAAAAGGCTGTGCGCTGTGGCTTTTAATCAGCCATCATTTCTTCACGGTTACTGTTATATCACTACCTGATGATTTGGCACACTTTTCACAGCTTTTGAGATATTTTTCAAAACACACTCTGAGAAATCCCTATTTAAAAAAAAACAAACCCATATACATATGGACATAGCCAAGGAGGTCACAAAAAACCCATAACAACATCCAAAGAACTGCAGGCCTCACTTGCCACAGTTAGGGTCAGAGTTCATGAGTCAAGTCAACAAGAAAGACACTGGGCAAAAATGGCATCCATGGGAGAGTTCACCAAAAAAGATCATAAAGGCTCATCTCACATTTGCCAAAAAACATCTGGATGATCCCCAAGATTTTGGGGAAAGTATTCTGTGGACTGACAAGACAAAAGCTGACATTTTTGGAAGGTTTGCATCTGACATAAAACTACCACAGTATTTCATAAAAAGAATATCACACCAACAGTCAAACATGGTGGCATAACCTGGAAGTCCCGAGGACGGATCGTGGGACCTGTGCGTGGGGCTGCACGGCGTCAACGCGTTAACAAGCTAACCGCACTAACGCATTGACGCCATGCAGCCCCACGCACGGGGCGATCTGCTGTAACTCGTTAACGGAGATTAGCCGTGTTAATTCAGTTACGGCGTTAATGTCATTTTAACGAGATTAACGATACCAGCACTAAAATAGTAATCTCCAAATGTTTTCTTTTTACTGACCACCTCCTCTTTGATAGCTGCCGTGTCCATCTTGTTGTTGCCTGCAGGTGAAGCGATGGGGGAGGGGAGTTGTGTTAGTGAAGGCGAGAGGTGAGGCAGAGTAACGTTGCGTAGAACGATAAACAATATTGTCACATCTCATTTAAAAATATATCGATATATTTAAAAAGTCGATATATTGCCCAGTCCTATAATAATGTCTGACCATCAGTTATTGTCCTGAAGCTAAAGCGAACTTGGGCTGTGCAGCAGAACAATGATCCAAACCACACCAGCTAGTCCACCTCTAAATGGCAAAAAAACCAACAACAACAACAACAACCCACAAATGGTTCTGGAGTGGCCTAGTCAAAGCCTGGACTTAAAGGCTGTTCGTGTTTCAAAACCACCCAAAGTGGCTAAATTAAAACAATTCTGCAAAGACAACTGCCAGTTGTGGCACAACCATCTCCTGTCACTCCTTCAATTCAGGGTCACAGAAAACCAGGAGCCTATATTTAACTACCACAGTGCAAGAGGCAGGGGACAACATGGACAAGTCGCCAGTCTGTTACAGGGCTAAGGACTAAGTGTAAAAAAAATGCAATAACTAAGAAATTGGGAAATTTTCATAGCACTGTAAGTATGCTCAACTATCATTCAAAAAATGTTTATAATAGTCTAATATGAGTTGCATAACGCTTAATTTCATGTTGTTTAACCCTCTTCTCTGACATTAAAAAACAAAATGAAGCATTCAGAAAACCTTTAACGATCACTAAAAACATTAATGCTGAACTTCTCTTGCAGTAATTATACAGCAGGCATCTACTGAGCAGAACAAGAAATTCCCTGTCAAATGTACTGATATACATTCAGCTAAAATCCAGCTAAACTCCCTGTGCTTTTTACACACACAAAAAAGAAAATGATCAACTACAACCCTGATTGGCTGGTGTGTTAAAGCCCAATAATGACTGGCCTTGCAAACTGGAAGCACTCGCTCTGCAACATGGGGCAACTTGAGGGGCTCATGTGATGACCAAGATTTTGATTAAAGGTTCACAAGCATCACAGAATATTTTTAGTTCTGATCTAGTGTGGGAAACACAGCTGTAGATGCATCGTGAGGCATTATAAAGCAGATGGCACAAAGGGCACTTGAGGCTATCTTCTGCACCCTGAGCAGGTTAACAACAGCAGACCATCCAGGAAACCAAATGAACTTATTCAGTGGAAATTAGTAGAAAAACAGTAAAACGTGGCAACATAATCTCAACTAATAGAAAACAGACGTAACAAGCAACAGGTGGAGGCAACAGGCTGCTTCTCCTCTTCTGCAGTGTTGTACTCCATATGGTGTTGAGTCAGACCTGCCTACATGCTGGTTCAATTATAATGTGGAATATAGTCCTCTGTTTCCAAACAGCTTGCAGGATTGGTTTCATCTTCTGACAGTCGGAGCAAAGCTTGCATGAACTGGGAGATTTTCCTACAATTTTTCACCAAAACATCACCTTTACGCTCATTTTTCGCTGCACATTTTTATTTTTGGACTCTGTTAGAGTAGCTTTACATGAGTCACAGCTCAAAATAATCTCTATTGTTACACTGATCCTTGGTGGAGTCATTCTGTTTATCCACATAGCTAAAATGTTCCTCAATACTGTGAAACTGAAATATTTCAACAGAAAGGTGTTTAGTGTCTGCATTAAAAGACTGCTTCAATGGAGTGCTTAAGAAAATGGAGCCACAACATATCACAACAACAGCTGTGATATGGCAATTATTACTGTAAGGTACAGACTCTACAATACTAGAGAGAACCCTAACAATTAGACAACCCCTTATGAGCAAGCATTTGGCAACAGTGGGAAGGAATAACTCCCCTTTTACCCCACCCCCCCTTTTTAAAGAAATCTGAACTCTTTTGTTTGTTGTGACACAATTACGTTCTGTGGTCCGTATGAAGGGCTTTATTAACAATAGGCAACTCCAAAATATATTCTGAACACACAAATTATTTGCACAGATTTCACGTGGCCAGTGTGTAAAGCCCTGAACTTTGTCTTAATTGGCCGCTTCTCATAAATAGAAGATCTGAAGAACTCTTGCTTAAAATATCCCCATATCATAGTTCAAACAGCCAAAATAGTTCCAGTTCAATGTCTACAAGGCAAAGAAACAGACACAAGCAGTTCACACCCTTGAATACAGGATCAGTTTCATGATAACTGAATGGAGAAACTTAAAAAAGTGAATTTTAGCCAAACTCCAAGGCTCATATCACCCCATGTAGGATACTTGTCTAGTCAAAGCAAGTTGTAGCATGTGAAAGGTCTTCTTTTTGCCCTACATTTAAATATCAGGCTCATCTTGTATCTGTGATTCCTCCAGTATGAATCTAATTCTCAGGGCAGGATATAGAAATAATCATGCTGAAACTAAGTGGAAAATTAATTTTGCTGTAGTTTAACAAAGCCTCAGTGTTTCCATGTGAATATCCTGTATGCAGGAAAGAATAATTAAAATGAGCCACATTTCAACCTAGTATAGTATATCCTTCCTAGTACGCATCCTTTCCTAATGTGAAAGTAAAAATTTACATTAAATATACTAAAAAATAACTGAACAAAAAATCCATCAGATTCTGAGGAGGTCAGATTGGATGACTTGTCATTCTTTTTTAAAATTCTTATTTTAAGTACTTAAAAGAAGAATTAAACAGTACTTTTGACTCTGAATACTTGAAACCAAACCTCAGGCTATAATTAATCTCATTTAAACATATGCTTCTCCTCCCATCCCTATCTCATGGCCTACAGAAGACCGCCTGAATTTCAATGAGTTGACTTTGGGAAGGGGGAAAAAAAAAAATCAGACCAACAGGGCACCTGGTGATAAGAACAGGTGGCCTGCAGCAGCCCTTGGTGATATTGCCATTATAAACCATACGAGGACACATGGACACACAATGAATACATAAACTCGAAGTCCAGTCCCCTCAGCAGGCAGGAAAGAGGAGGGGGAAATAAAAAAAATTAAAAATACAAGATGTAGGTTCTTTCAGCAGTTTCAAAAACATACAATCACTCATACACACACAAATAAACAGATGCACATACACACACTGTAATACACAAGCAGCAACAGACACACACACAGGCCTAAACCCTCATCAAAGGCTTCACTCTGGTCTCCATTCAGGGTCTATCGTTACTATAGCGACCGGCTTGCTGGGAGAAGCTCTTTAGAGCGCCCTATCTGGGTTGCTTCCCTTAAAGCGTGATGCAGATCCCATTTCCATCTCCTTACACCATTGACTGATGCTAGCATACAAATAAAACAAAGGGAAACACTGGCTGACTGACAATTAGCCCGGCCTTCCAAAGGATGAGGGGGCTCCCGCTCATTAGCTCGGAGATACTGGAGGAACCTGACGGTCTAAGCTCAGGGCCTATCACCTAAATCCCTCGGTTTTAGCTCGCTCATAACCATAGAAACCACATCTTAATCGAGATTATCGCAGGGAGGGGAGTAAGGGATGTAAACAGAGGTTATTCTGTTTCTATCTGTGTTATTAGGCACATTTTTCCTTAAATAGATCGCTTGGAAAACGGTTCTCCCAAATCTTGGCAATTTCACCAACATACATCTAAAATTTTAAGCATTTCACCATTATTTTTCTCCAAAAACACAGCCGGTAATCTCACATTCCTGTGACCTTCATAGCACACACCTGAGCTCTAAGTTTACAATTACTCAAGAAGGTCCTTCTTGAGTAATCATGCTTCCACAAAACTCTTTCTTATTTTATTTCATTTTTTTTATATGCGGTTGCAAAGCTATTTACAGAGCCACCAGGCAATTCGGCACAAAGCACAGTGTCAGAAAAATGATGGTGATTCTGCCTTTCTCCCTCCGAGAAATGCCCAAACTGTGTAAAGGCAGAACAACAACCCGTAAACTGCATATCCCTGGACAAGAGGTTCACGCTCCTGCATGTACACAAGCAGTTCCTCTAACATCGAAAACAGTGGACAATCTACAAAAACTTCATAAATAAGTGGTTACTTACGTGTACCGACAGTCCTGGGTGGTTACTCATTGTGTCTTTAAAAACAAGAACTGCTAAACATGAAAGCAGAAAAACTGCAAAAATACAAGTACACAGCTAAAGCTAGCAGGTCCACTAGAATCACAAGACCGTGTTTGCCTTTTTTTCTTTTTTTAAATTTCCACCATTTTTATAAATCTCTCTTCGTGACTCAACCCAAAGGTACATACCGAACTCCCAGAGAATGTACTTTCCCTTTGAAATTAGCCTATAGATCCCCTTTACCTCCACTTTTGAAAGTCATGGAACTCCCAGCCCAGTCAGCAGTGCATCTTTCGAGGCTCACCCTCCTACCCCAATCCTCTTCTCCAAAAAGAATATTATTTTATCTATAGACAATGGATGGATTAAAAGTTTTAAGTTATAATGTTAAGGGTCTCTATAGCACCACTGCAGGAAACACACCTGAAAAAAACGTCCTGGGCAGAAAAAGTGTGTTTTTTCTTACCTTAATCAGGAAGAAAAATAGGTGTAGCTATACTCATCCACAGACAAGTTAATTTTACAGAAACTCTGAGGGAAGATAACATTTTATTGAACAGATTAATTGACGAATGGGAGGTATGCCTTGTCAACATATATGCTCCCAGTGAGGATGACCTAGGCTCTGTCAAACATGTATTTAAAATGAATATCAGCTATAGCTCAGGCCTGTTGCTGATGAGGGAAGATTTTCATTGTGTGATGTCTGAATCATTAGACTGGTAACCAACCTCTAGGGCTCCCTTATCACAGGTAAGTAGTAGAGGTGGGAATCACCATACATCCCACGATACGATATTATCACAATACTTAACGCACGATACGATATTATTGCAATTTTTTAAAATATTTTGCGATATTCAGATTCTGTACATAAAGGTAAACTTTATCAATATTCATTTTATCTAATATCAAAGTCTCACACTCAGTCTTTCTCTCATTTCAGTCAGTTTTATTGTTGACAAACTGAACGGTTTGTATTACAGTCTAGTCCAACTTAACTGAATGCAACCATCTGGTACAATTATAGCTATTCTGAACTATGCAATTTATGAAAACTATGCAGCCCATTCAGGAACTGAAGAATTTGAAAGTAAATTAACTCATTCACTGCCAGCCATTGGCAGTGAATGAGTTAAACCCATTGACTCATTCACTGCAATTGACGGCTATAGACGTCAATGGCAGTGAATGAGTTAAAACAAAATATAATTTTACATTAAATAAAAAAGTTTTAAACTTAATTAAAATAAAACATGTCTTAAATAAAATAAGTAAACTGTCATGTTTATTGCTGCCAAAAAAAAAGTTAAACACATTTGGACAGTGAAGGAATGTCAGGATTCTTGCTCAGAAAAAGGATCAACATGCTCTGAAGTCAGAGCGTGTTCCAGTCCACAAAAACCTTTTTTGTAACAAAATATCGATTTCTGCTGTCCCTATATCGATACATTATTAGCAAACAAAATATCACGATACTACACAGTATCGATTCCCCCCACCCCTAGTAAGTAGAATACGCTTGAATATTAAGCTACAGAAGCAGGCCTGGTGGATGTCTGAAGGTCTAAGTTTCCTAAAAGAAGGAGTTTCACATTTTACCCAAGTAGGCACTGTTCCTACACTAGAACAGACTTATTTTTCACCTCACAAGTAGAGATATATAGAATTAAAAATGTTGAGATTCTCCCAATTAGGGACTGAATATACTTGATGTATCGCAAGTTTTTCTACGCACGATGGTTAAAATGGCTTTATCGTAACCATCGAGTATAAATTGCCATGGCAATATTAAGCTGTCTGCATGTAATTCACTATAAGGTTTTTTTCTCCCTCCCACATGCTGCGAACGGATAATTTAAAAAAAAAAAAAAAAACATTGAATGGCTGATTTGAATGAGTATACCAGTGCAATTTTAGGCACTATGTGGTTTAAAATAACATTTGTTTTTTGGAGGTTATTTAACCATATCGTGATATATATTGTGTATCGTGATGTAGCCAAGAAATATCAAATTAGATTTTCCTCATATTGCCCAGCCCTAATCCCAATCACATTGTCAGACCATTCCCCACTAGTACTTCTCTGGAACACAGGCCACGATGGGAGATTAAATGCATCCCTTCTGAATGATAAAGATTTCACTTCTTTCGTAGCACCAGAGTATTCAACATACATGGCAGTAAATGACACTCTAGTAACGTCTTCCCTTATAGTTTGAGATTGCATAAAATCATACCTTGATAGAGATGGTGTTACCTAGATGGAGGTTTTGAACAATGTGACAGGTTGTAATGAATCCTGAATAAACATTAAGATTATTGATGTTCAGCATTTTCCATACCTTCCTCCTGTTTCTACCTGTCATACAGCTAGAAGTAGGTTTAATCTCATCTCACCTGTCTCGGAGACGCTCTGGGTACAGCTTCCATCACCACCTCCATGTGGAATCACCATGTTAGTCCGTCCCATGCTATGAAGCTGTGAGGGGTGGGGGCCAGGATGCGATAGTGGTGGGGGGTTAGTGTTTGGGCGCCCCAGCGCTATGCCGTCAGGTCCCACCAGTGTGCCGCCTGGCCCCATAGGCCCACAGTTACTCATGGAGGATGCCTGCATCTGAGCCATCATGTCCGGGAACTGGCCTGGACGTGGGCCCAGGTGGCCCCCAGAGGTGTCCATGTTCTGGCAGTGCTGCAGGGTTTCCCCTGGACCCCGCAGCCTCTGCTGGACAAGGAGGTTCTGCTGAGTGCCACCGGGGACCATGCCGGTATTGTCGTTGTAGTGTAGCGGTGCGACTCCTGAAGCGCCGGATGCCGGTCCGGGGTTTAGACCTGGACGATGACCACTGCCTGCCAGGTTGTGAGAACTGTGGCTGCTCATGGACTGAAGAAGCTGGGCCATGGAGGTGTTCGGGTAAAGGTTTCCGAGTCGTCCCACTTTTCGTAGCTGCTCAGTGGCACTGGGGCCCGGCATGTGGTGTCCTCCTATGCCTGGCTTGCTGAGCATGCTATACACCATGTTGTTGTCATGGTTTACGGCACCGCTCCCGGATGATTGCTTTCGTTTGCGCATGGGATCCCTCTGCTGGGCCATGAGCTTGTCTCTGAGAGCTGCCCGGCCGCTCTGGCCCTCAGGAGTGTTGAGCAGCATGGTGGAGTTTGGCGGGAGCATGGGATTTAAAGTGCTGTGTCCTTCCATGCCTCGAGGGCCACTCACGGGGCCAGGATGCCCTCCACCCCCTCCATTACCTCCGCCACCTGCCCCCATGCCTGACATACCAACACCACCAGCAGCCATGCCAGTAGTGCTGTTGCCAGCAGCGCTGAGTTTGTTTTGATTTGCTAGCTGTGCTTTGGCTGCGGCTGACAGGAGGCTGCTGGCGGGGAAGGAAGCGGCATTCTGTTGGTTGAGGATCTGGTTGAGGGGCATCCCCAGGAGTCCCGGGTGACCCTTCTGGGAAGCACTGGGCGTGGCCAGAGAAGATGACGAGGAGGAGGAAGAGGTTGGAGAGTACATGGGATTGCCGTGCTGCTGGGCGCCAATTGAATTTGCCATACCGGGCAGCAGCTGGGAGTCTTTGTACTGATGGAGTGCATCGGTTTTGTTAGTGGAGGGGCTGGAGGGCATGGCGGGCCTGGGAGACCCCATAGCTGATCGAGGGGAACGAGGAGGAACCTTTATGGTGCCACACGGGGCCTGATGTCCCGAGGGCATCGCAAAGTTACCGTGGTCAGAGGAGGTGGAGGATGAACGCGAGCGATGAGGGGAGGCCTCTATTCTCCCAAGCGCAGGCCCAGCCATGTGGACAGGTGAGGTAACGGGGGAGGGAGACATGGAGGAAGCCGGACCACCCTGCTGAGTCCTTTGAACATGGCCACCATGACCCACAGGCCCAGGCTTCACTGTGGGTAACGGTAAGTTGCTTGGCAAGGGAACAATGGCGGGAGGGGGTATGTTTACATTCATCACTGGTACCTGAGAGTGGATGTTAGGCTGGAAGTTGGAGGGTGTTGGGGCATTGGTGGGAGTCAGGCTGACTGGCTTGTTAGGGATGGGGTCCAGGATGCCTAAGGGGTCCTTTTCAGACGTTAACTGCCTTTTCTGGAGGGCACAGGATGGCGGTATGGATGGAGGGGGCGGTACAGGGTGCACAGGGGGCTGTGTTTTATGGTGAAATGTTGCACGGGGCATATCCATACCAGGGGGGAAGTTCCCCCGCGGCATGTTCATGTTAATGACAGGGCTTTTGGCAGTGGCCGTTGGGGAGAGGGGCGTGCTAGTCCTTCCTGTCATGGCACACGATGGCTGGCCCGCTGGGGAGCCGTGAAGCATCACACTAGGCGGGGAAAGAGGTGTCCTAGTGTTTCCGTGGATAGAGGCTGAGCCAGGGCTACCGCCTCCTGGAAACCCACAAGGATTGGTCCTTGTAAAGCCCTCAGGGCTGCCCAGAGTTTCTGTACTGGGAGACTGCGAGCCATCTCCATAAAGCTTAGCACCAGATGGAGGTGGGCTCAACATGCCTCCATACCCGGACCGGTAAGGGGATTTAGGGCCTGGCTCCCCGCTGCCCAGCCTCTGCAGCCTGGGGTACCCAGGGTAATGCTCTGGCTGCTGGGCTCCACCCAACTCCTGGGGTGGATACAGCCTCTGCTGCTGCTGTCCGCCTGCCATCATCACCTTGAAAGGGTTCTTACAGTCAGGGCCAACAGAGTTGGGCACGCCATCGTGGGGTTTAGTCCTTATTGCTCGTTGAGTTGTGGAATGCACAGCAACCACAGATGATGTACCTTAAAGAGAAAAAAAAAGAAAGAAAAGGAAAGTCTGAGTTAAACCAGGACCAACAGCTTGGAGAAAACATTAGTCAGAAGAAGAAAGTAACTATTATTCACCTCCATGTGTAGTTTAACTCAAAATGTAGGACTTTAATAGGCTGGCAAGTTATTTACCAAGAGAGCCTTCTTCCTTCTTGGAAATATCGCTAGAATAAGACAATTATATACAACATATACAAGATGGCGCTGGAGTGACGGCAGCCTTTCCAAGTAGCTCTGCAACACCGCACCTTTTTCTTAACTTTAACTTTTTTTAGACTAGGCTTTAAAACTTTATTTCACCTTCCTCTAGTTACTCTACTTATACCTCTTAGATATAGTGATACAAGATGGATAATGCTCCTCCCTTAGTTATGCTGCAATCGGGTTGTTCAGTCTGACGTCACTAGCCGTGTCTGGGTCTAAACTCCGCTGCAGGTCCATATATCAAACGATCACTATGGCATTACTGAGAGTTGAAAAACTGTCTAAAGTCTTTCATCTTTAATAAAATGATCAGCGTTCTGCTCTACCAGGTGTAACAATTGAGTTTAACATCCAGGCATCCATGAAAACGGAATTTATGACATTTAACGGAGTTAGAAGTTAACAGGAAGTTAGCTCGCTAGCATGTCCTGACTGCGGGGTTTTGGAAACAAATTAAAACGTACAGCTCTGCTATCACTTCCAGCATAAATGAAGACAGAAAACTAAACAGCAGTGATGTTTGTAGGGTTACTGAAGTTGGGCTAGCTGGTATATAATGATGTGCTACGTGACCGCTAGCGACACAGCTATGTTAGCATAATATAAACAAGCTAACTTTTTTTCCACTCGATAAAAGTTAACGTGAGTGTTCTCGGTGGTCAGGAACAAATGTAATCGCATGGCAGGATGCTGTAAAAGGACCAAACTTCAGCCAGGAGAACAACTGAGATAATCCATCCACAATACGAGGTTAGTCATTCATATACTGCTGCATGGGCTGGGCTGTAGTTACATCCTAAGGTTTTAAAAACTGAGCTTAAATAAATGATTAGCGGTAATAAAAGCCGAGGGAGGTCAACAGTGATCACTGACTGTTTTAGGAGCTTTTTGAGATCAAATAGAAGAAAATACATAACATTAAACATGTTAACAACACAAAAGCCATATTAAACGCAGACTACTTTAGACCCGGAAGTAAGATTCGTCGCGTCATCACTGAACAACCGGATAGACGTAGGCTGCCGGGGGATTCCCATGATGCATTGAGTTTTTCCTTTCCAGTCACCTTTCTCACTCACTATGTATTAACAGACCTCTCTGCATTGAATCATACTTGTTATTAACCTCTGTCTCTCTTCCACAGCATGTCTTGTATCCTGTCTTCCTTCTCTCACCCCAAACGGTCGCAGCAGATGACCGCCCCTCCCTGAGCCTGGTTCTGCCGGAGGTTTCTTCCTGTTAAAAGGGAGTTTTTCCTTCCCACTGTCGCCAAAGTGCTTGCTCATAGGGGGTCATATGATTGTTGGGTTTTTCTCTGTATCTATGAAGCGCCTTGAGGCGATTTTTGTTGTGATTTGGCGCTATATAAATAAAATTGAATTGAATTAATGCACTTTTTAAAACTTCTGGAACCAGCTCCTTCATCTATTCGAGAGCGGAGCTGCTGGCACTAAGAACAAAGGGACAGATCGGCATGCGACACAACATCCCGGCTGAGATAAAGAGGAGCTACAGAGGCTGCAAAGCTGGAGCGAGGAGAGCGGATCACCGGAGGCGATTCAAACCATCAATCCCGACAGTGATAATGGGCAACGTGAACTCGTTACAGAGTGTAGCTTACCGTGAGTGTAGCTTGTTTATCTTCACGGAGACGTGGCTAACCGAGCTAACGCCACAGGCTAACGTAGACCTATGCGGTTTCACATCCGTGAGAGCCGATAGGGACACGCAGGCCAGCGGAAAAAGCAGAGGTGGGGGACTCATTGTCTACGTTAACAACAGATACTGTAACCCTGGACACGTCTCCGTTAAAGTTTCGGTATGCCGCCCGGACCTGAAGCTGCTAGCTGTTAGCTTGCGGCCATATTATCTACCTCAGGAGTTCAGTCATGTGATCTGTGTGTGTGTTTACATCCCTCCGAGGGCCGACGCAGCAGCTGCCTGTGAGAAAATACACACAGTCAAAGCAAGACTTCAGACACAAAACCCAGAGGCTTTCATTATTATATCTGGAGACTTTAATCATGCCACACTGGACTCTACTCTGGCTGCTTTTCACCAGTTTGTGAATTGTCCCACAAGGAGCAACAGGACAATTGACCTACTGTATGCTAATGTGAGCAATGCATACAGAGCCACCCCCCTCCCCCCACTAGGGAAGTCAGACCACAACCTGGTTTACCTACAGCCACAATACACACACCTCGTCCAAAGGCAGCCTGTCACAACGCGCTCCATCCGGAGATGGACCCCAGAAAAGGAGGATGCTCTGAGAGACCGCTATGACACCACAGACTGGGATGTGCTTCTGAGCCCACATGGTGAGGACATAGAGGGGGCGACACACTGTCTTACAGACTACCTCAACTTTTGTGTGGACACAGTCGCCCCTGCTAAGACGGCATGGTGTTATCCTAATAATACTTCCGTGGGTAACACAGGAAGTCAAAGCTGTCCTCAACATGAAGAAGAAGGCTTTCAGGAGCAAAGTGAAGGTGGAGATGAAAGCAGCACAGCAGGAGGTGAAACGCTGCCTGAGGGAAGCAAAGGACACCTACAGGAGGAAGGTGGAGCAGAAGTTGGAGAGGAACAATATGAGGGAGGTCTGGAATGGTGTGAAAACCATCACAGGCCACAACACCAAGAAAAGCACAGTGTGTGTCTGTGGAGAAGGCAAACGAACTCAACAACTTCTTCAACAGATTTGACCAGCCCACAACCCCCCCACCCTCACCCTCACCTTTACTACAGAGTCCTCTCCCCACTCTCCTACCTCCCTCGCTTTCCCCCCTTCCTGACACTATGACACCCCCCTCCTCCAATCCCTCTCTCAGCAGCAAGACATCTCCCCCCCCCCCCCCCCCCCCCCTCCCTCCTCCCAAACATCTCCCAGTGTCACAGTGGATCAGGTCAGGAGACAACTGAGGAAGCTTCGCCCCAGAAAGGCAGCAGGCCCAGACAAGGTGTGTCCTAGGATGCTAAAGGTATGTGCTGCTGAACTTGGGGAGCCGCTACAACGAGTCTTCAATCTCAGTCTGCGACTGGGGAGAGTGCCCGCCCTATGGAAGACATCCTGCATCGTCCCGGTCCCCAAAAGGAACCGGCCCAATGAGCTGAATGACTTCCGACCGGTGGCACTGACGTCACATCTTATGGAGACTCTAGAGTGGCTCTTCCTCAACCTCCTCCGACCACAGGTACAACATGCCCAGGACCCACTACAGTTTGAATACAAGGCAGATGTCGGAGTGGAGGATGCCATCCTGTACCTCCTGCATAGAGCCCACTCACACCTGCATGGGGGAAAAGGCACGGTCAGGATCCTGTTTCTTGACTTTTCCAGTGCCTTTAATACCATCCGGCCCTGTATGCTTCAGGAAAAACTGAACAGGATGGAGGTGGACCCCTGCCTGGTGGCTTGGATCTCCGACTACCTCACCGACAGACCACAGTACGTCAGGCTGAAGGACATCACGTCTGACACTGTGGTCAGCAGCACAGGAGCACCACAGGGAACTGTGCTGTCCCCTCTTCTCTTCACCCTGTACACCTCTGACTTCTGCTACAACTCTGAATTATGCCACATTCAGATGTTTGCAGACGACACAGCCATCATGGGGTGTATCTGGGATGATCAGGAAGAGGAGTACAGAAGTCTGGTGAGGAACTTTGTCGCATGGAGTCACACAAACCACCTGCAACTCAACACCTCAAAGACTAAGGAACTGGTTGTGGACTTCGGTAGGTCCAGAGAAGGTCCACTGCCGGTTCAGATAGAGGGGGAGGAGGTGGAGGTGGTCAACAAGTATAAGTACCTCGGGCTGTGGGTGGACAATAAACTGGACTGGTCATGCAACACAGAGCACCTGTATAAAAAAGCCCAAAGCCGACTGTACTTCCTCAGGAGGCTGAGGTCTTTTAACATCTGCAGGAAGATCCTGAGGATGTTTTACCAGTCAGTGGTTGCTGGAGTACTTATCTATGCTGTGGTGTGCTGGGGGAGCAGCACAGCAAAGAAGGACTCATGCAGGCTGGAGAAACTGATCAGGAAGGCTAGCTCTGTGGTCGGCATGAAGCTGGACACTCTGGTGACAGTGGCAGAGAAAAGGACATTAAAGAAACTGATGGACATTATGAACAATGCTGGGCATCCTCTGCACACGGCCATTAACAACCAGAAGAGTCTGTTCAGTGACAGGTTGCTTCTCCCAAAGACAAGAACTAACAGACTTAAAAACTCCTTTGTCCCACACGCCATCAAACTGTTTAACTCCTCTCTGGAGGGGAGAGGGAGGGGAAACAAGAGGACAAAGGAGGGGGGGAACAACTAAGCTGTAGTGCCTCTGCACCTCACTGTGCAATACCTTTGTGCAATACTTTTGTTAATAGTCAACGGTGCAATAGACTCCATACTTGAAATGTGCAATTCACTTGTATTTTTATTTTTATTCCTATTTATTCTATTTATCCCCTTCGTATATTTTATTTATATATGTCTTTGTATTTATATGTGTGTGTGTGTGTGTGTGTGTGTGTGTGTGTGTGTGTGTGTGTGTGTGTGTATATATATATATATATATATATATATATATATATATATATATATAAAAATATTCTGTAACTGTAACTTCTGTCGGTGCTGTGCTTTTGGAAACCGAATTTCCCAGAGGAACCCACCCGAGGGATTAATAAAGTTTTATCTTATCTTATCTCTTAATTCCTAACTCAACGTGATTATGAAACACTTGTGCATTCACTTCAAATGAACCAGATTATTGTGGTGCTCGCTATGCTGGACTCCCTAATAATACAAACTGAGAATAATCTAAAAAGCTCTTAAACACACACCTTTTTAATCTTACATATAACTGACTTTCAGTAGTACAACTGTAAAGGTGGATTGACCATTAGCAGACACAAAACAGATAGGTGATTTCTTGATTATTTTCATATTACTCTATATCTATTACTTCCAAGTTTGTGTCAATAAATTTCTCTCTGCATCTCCCTCTCTCTTCTTTTTCTCTGTTTTATACATCTTAAAGTATGATTTATATATGAATAGACGGTAATTTTAAGTATTTATGATTGTCTTTATTTTCGAGTTCAAATAAAAGTGAGTGGATTTGACAGAATATCACAGAGGCAACGTGAAAGGCCTGAAAACCTCCAAATATTTCATTTGCTTATTGTGTATAAGTTCAGCTAGAATTTTGAACTTCTACAATGGATAAATTACTTACCAAACTCACTGATATTTTCCAAAACTAGGACGTAAATTACATCAACACTGTCCTCTTTCATTTGGATTTATTGGAGCTAACTTCCAAGTGTCCTGACAAATGGTTTCAGAGCTGTAACGTATACTCGTACCTCCTCCTGAACTGGTCAGTGCCAGAGGCGGGTGCGTCTCCATGCTCTTGTGCAGTGTGGCCACAGCCAGCAGCTTCCTCTTGTGAATGCAGAGTTTGGTGACATCTTCGTCTGCTTTCACATCCTCCGCTGTCCTCTGTTTGACAGCTGCCCCGGGGTCGAAGTTGAACACCTGAGGAGATAAATAAAAGTGGATAGAAGTCACTGAACTGACTTGGTCATTGTTTTGCTTGTTTACTCACAATCATCAAAGGAGCTTGCAAAGAAAAGCGTCTGGACTTCTTTAAGTTGCTTGAAGATGTTTCACCTCTCATCTGAGAAGCTTCTTCAGTTCTAAGTAGTTTAAGTTTACTCACAATCTTTTTGCTTAATTAATTTACGTTTTGCACCATGTTTCTGTGCTCTCATGCAATGGCCTTTATTGTTAGCCATTTTATTGGTTTTATTCCCCATTTTCTGTCATATATACATATACAGTGGGGCAAAAAAGTATTTAGTCAGCCACCGATTGTGCAAGTTCCCCCACTTAAAATGATGACAGAGGTCAGTAATTTGCACCAGAGGTACACTTCAACTGTGAGAGACAGAATGTGAAAAAAAATTCCATGAATTCACATGGTAGGATTTGTAAAGAATTTATTCGTAAATCAGGGTGGAAAATAAGTATTTGGTCACCTCAAACAAGGAAAATCTCTGGCTCTCACAGACCTGTAACGTCTTCTGTAAGAAGCTTTTCTGTCCCCCACTCGTTACCTGTATGAATGGCACCTGTTTGAACTCATCATCTGTATAAAAGACACCTGTCCACAGCCTCAAACAGTCAGACTCCAAACTCCGCCATGGCCAAGACCAAAGAGCTTTCGAAGGACACCAGGAAAAGTATTGTAGACCTGCACCAGACTGGGAAGAGTGAATCTACAATAGGCAAGCAGCTTGGTGTGAAAAAATCAACTGTGGGAGCAATCATCAGAAAATGGAAGACATACAAGACCACTGATAATCTCCCTCGATCTGGGGCTCCACGCAAGATCTCATCCCATGGGGTCAAAATGATCATGAGAACGGTGAGCAAAGATCCCAGAACCACACGGGGGGACCTGGTGAATGACCTGCAGAGAGCTGGGACCAAAGTAACAAAGGTCACCATCAGTAACACACTACAACGGCAGGGAATCAAATCCCGCAGTGCCAGACGTGTTCCGCTGCTGAAGCCAGTGCATGTCCAGGCCCGTCTGAAGTTTGCCAGAGAGCACATGGATGATACAGCAGAGGATTGGGAGAATGTCATGTGGTCAGATGAAACCAAAGTAGAACTTTTTGGTATAAAGTCAACTCGTCGTGTTTGGAGGAAGAAGAATACTGAGTTGCATCCCAAGAACACCATACCTACTGTGAAGCATGGGGGTGGAAACATCATGCTATGGGGCTGTTTTTCTGCCAAGGGGACAGGACGACTGATCCGTGTTAAGGACAGAATGAATGGGGCCATGTATCGTGAGATTTTGAGCCAAAACCTCCTTCCATCAGTGAGAACTTTGAAGATGAAACGAGGCTGGGTCTTCCAACATGACAATGATCCAAAACACACCGCCCGGGCAACAAAGGAGTGGCTCTGTAAGGAGCATTTGAAAGTCCTGGAGTGGCCTAGCCAGTCTCCAGACCTCAACCCCATAGAAAATCTGTGGCGGGAGTTGAAAGTCCGTGTTGCTCGGCGACAGCCCCAAAACATCACTGCTCTCGAGAAGATCTGCATGGAGGAATGGGCCAAAATACCAGCTACTGTGTGTGCAAACCTGGTAAAGACCTATAGTAAACGTTTGACCTCTGTTATTGCCAACAAAGGTTATGTTACAAAGTATTGAGTTGTGTTTTTGTTATTGACCAAATACTTATTTTCCACCCTGATTTACGAATAAATTCTTTACAAATCCTACCATGTGGATTCATGGATTTTTTTTTTCACATTCTGTCTCTCACAGTTGAAGTGTACCTCTGGTGCAAATTACTGACCTCTGTCATCATTTTAGGTGGGGGAACTTGCACAATCGGTGGCTGACTAAATACTTTTTTGCCCCACTGTATATCATATACACTGTTAATCAAATTCACCATACCCAGGATGCCTTTTTCATATCTGTCTTTATTTATCAACACATTATCAATCGGGTCAAGCGGTCACACAAAGGTTGAGCACCTCCCCAATGAGAAAAAAAGTGAAGTGCACTGGCAGCACAACAACTGGTTTTACAAAGGAAGATAAAACTGATATAAAACGACATAAAGCAGACTGAAACCAGCACAGCTGCTGCAGACAGCTCAGCAGACTGCGAGTGAGAGTGAAGCGCATTAAAAGCACCGTGTGAATGTGAGAGAGCTTTAAGTGCTTTGGTCAGTACGACTAAAAAGGTGCTGCTGTAATACTAAAGTTTAGCCTATTTGTATCCAGGAAAAAAAAAACCTGACAGCAGAGATCAACTGGGACCTCTATCATTAAGGTTCCAGTCACATCAGAGCAAGCAGTCTTCTCATGACTAGTAAAAGAGCTAACTTGTCATCCAGGAGTTGAGCATGCAACCTCTGGGCAACACTTTCAATCTCAAGATCACTATACAGGCAACCTGTCTTCAAACAATCACAGTCCAACTCAGATTGACTGCAATCACCCTCAGATTGGTGAAGGTTTGCAAACAACTGCCAAATAATTTATAAACACAGTCCGATTGCCAACATATGCCTGAGTTTCACTTCTGCAGGGAGTCTTTGCAGAGCCAGGTTTTCTTTTTTTTTTTGTTTGCTTTTTAACTTCTTCATAAAATTCTAATGTCCATTTCAGTAGTTTCAGCAATCTCCCAGTAGGAACTCCATATTTACATTGATTATTATTCTTTAAACTGAGGTGATGATTGTTTGTCTCATTGATAAATAAAAAACTGTAGCTGGAAATGCACAGGAGGAGCTAACGGTGCAGAACAGGTTGCTCACAATAGTTGTTGGCTGCTTCAATCCAACACATTTCTTGGGAGGTGCAACTCAGGTTACAGCATAGGATTTTCAGTTATGTTGTAAGTTAGGACGTACATTTCCGGCAGAAGTCTAAATACTATAATCAATCTGAGTCAGTCTGTAAAAACGAGTGCAGACTGACAACTACTTCCTGCAACGCAACTCTTTGCAGTAGGGGACTAAATGTAACTGGTTGTATTCCGATTGTATCACTATATAAAAGAAAGGGTGTAGAACACCTATGGCTGCTATAATTTTATTAATACTGCAGGTCTGCAATCACTGTTTTCCTCAGTCTGATTGTAGCACGAAACAGAGTTGTTTTCATTACACTAAAGGTTAATATTTCGAAACTTCTTTTTTTTTTAATGTGAACGACAAACACTGGTGTTTGAGGCTATTCGCAACGCTAATAAAAGGTCAACAACTGCCCTTGTTTGCCCAGAGGGATCTTTTAGGAATGATGACACCATTTTCCAGAGAAATTACTGGTGAGTGCAAGCTGATTTCATACCCGTTAATGTCAAATCTTAAACAAAGCTTGCTAAGGAGCAGCTTAATTCTCCAGCATAGGTTACTATAGTTATGAGAAGTAAACCTTCATCTTCCTAACACTGAAATTTCCTCACTGCGCCCAAATCCTGCTTCAGAGTGCAGGCCTCAGGTAAAGCCAGCATGCCACAACAATGCCCAGTCATCCGAGAGTGGCTGGGGAAGGATCTTCAAGGAATCGTCCAAGAAATTCCTGTGAATATCAAATAGTATTTTTCCTTGACATACCTGTGCAAAATCAGTACGCATGAAAAACCCTGCTTAAACAGTCCTCTTAGATCAGTGCACACAGAAACATAGATATCCACCCATCCATCCAGTCACCCGTGGGCTTCTAGAGCAACTGCAATTCTTTCAAGAGAAAACTGGGATCTCTTGTGATCATGGATTCACAGATAACAGTAAGCTTATTATCACGCTTTGCAACTAATCAGAGCTCCCCACAAAAAAAGGAAAAGAAAAAAAAGAAAGAAAAGAAAGCATGCTGTGGGCCCAGAATAAGGATGGTGAGGATCAGTTTTGAGGCCAGGAAGCTGCTTCCCCGAGCCACGTGACCACCCCTGAATATTATGTAAATCACATCCAGGTCTGGCAGCACACTATATTTTCCTCACGCTCATCATCTCTTGGGGCTGTCTTAACAGCACAGGCAGTGATGTACATAGACTAAATCGCAGATAAACATGGAGGCAGCGGCTCTCCCAAGCACCTCATGATATGAGATATGTGATATCCCACATCTTAAGACGGTTAAGATGTAAAAGTGAACTAATGTTTAAGACCAGAAAATGAGTCTTAAAAAATATTTGCATCTTCATTTTCAGATACTAAGAAGACAGCAGGGAGGGGGCACTCATAAGGGAAGACGTGCAGCTACAAAATCATTCTGATAATGGCGTGGAGTGTTGGGGACAAATTTAGCATCAGGAAGGATAATCGGTCAGATTACCCCGTGTAATGTGACGCCTCACATAACCCCAACATTTGTAGTTTGGTCCTACAGAGATCAGTGGGTCAGCTTGGGTTCATTTCATACATCCTAAGTATGAAATAGGAGAGGATTATGCTACAGGAGAGCTTTTCCTGTATACTCTTTTATAATTTCACTCCTGCAATTCACTCTAAGCCACACTGATTTGAGTCTCTGCACACTTTGAAGAATAAAACTTCAGAACCACCATTCAAAGCTGTCAGAGCAGACAATAGAGGCAGTGGTCCTGAAAGGAAACTAGAAGACTCTAAAGTAGAAACTTTGTGACCATACATAACAAAGTAGTTTTTGGAGTTTCTCATCCCGTAGACTCCCAACTCTTCCATTTTGAGCCCAGTATAGGGGACCACCAAAACAACCGCCTAATTGGCATTATCGGTAAGGAAAACTGGAAAGACTGGATGCTAATGGTTTAGCAGCAAGTGAACTTTCAAAATAAGAGTGTGGGGAGTGTCCACTCTAGGGAGTGGCCTAAAAACTGGTTGCCAACCACCTCACTTATTGCCAATGGCTGCACAAACACCGACACCGTGGTCCAGTGACGAAGTGAAGATGCTTACTTTCGGTTTAGCAGCAGGCACACCATCACCTTTATACCTACCACATCCTACATTTTTGTGTTGTTTTTGTTGCATATACAAATGACATGACAGGTCTTTTGGCAGTGTTGCTTTAACAGCCCAAAGCACTGAATTGTAATGGAAAACGACTGAAACCGAGTAGAATCGAGTGGAGAAGGTACTAGTGGAAAAGAGGCATATGTAGCAGTGCTATATATGCCTCCTGCTTTCCTGTCCATTCTGTGTTTATACTGCACTGTAAAATAACGGCCCAAAAAATGCCAAAGATGAGATTTAACTTGTGATTTTGTTTAATAGGATAAAACTGACAGTTTGTATAAATAAATGTAATTTTTGCTTATACAGTTTGTGTTTTTCCTTTCTGCATAACAATAACTGAAAACTGTGATGGTGTTACATTAAATCTCTACTGTAAATAAAGGAAACAGCAGTTATCACTGTACACTCAAGTTGCCTGATGATTAGAGCTCTGAAAGGAGCCTGTACAAACAAACACCACACACCAGTTTAAATTTAGGGGTCCTTGTTTAGCCGTAATTTGTGGACAACAGAATTTTAATTTCCGTCGCAGATTGGCTCCTCCATCTTAATCTCTAAATAGCGAATCATCTGGAGCTCAGATTGGAGCAGCTGTAAAAATCTCACTGTGTTTTAATCAGAGCCAAAAGAAAACAAATAAATAAATAAATAAATATACCTTTTGGAGGATGAGTGGGCACTCCAGGCCGCATTTGCAGGTTCCATCTGTCAGCAGGTAGGTCCTCACCTGCTCCAAGCTGGACAGCACCGAGCCACTGGGACTGCACACAGAGAACAACAACAAGGTGAGGCTGAAGCTGAAGCTGGCAATGATCCACAGCAAAAATGCTCCTTCTGGGAAGCTTGCTGAAACACCCGTTTGAAATAAGATTCAACATTTTTAGACTGGAGCTCCTGAACACTGATCTTTAGTGTTAACGTGGAAGAAGAAAAGAAACACGATGGACACAAACTTTTTTTTCCCCTTCTCTGAGGCAGGTTAGCAGCTCCTTCAGACTGTTTTTGGATAGTAGTTAGCATGAAATCAACCGCGGAGGAATAATCTCCATCTACATGTATTAAAACACCTGACCTGAACAATATATATGCACTTTACATGAAGACAGAAAATAATTAGATTAGATTAGATTAGATAGAACTTTATTAATCCCTCGGGTGGGTTCCTCTGGGAAATTCGATTTCCAAAAAAGCACAGCACCGACAGAAGTTACAGAGTTACAGAATATTTTATATATATATATATATATATATATATATATATATATATATATATATATATATATATATATATATATATATATATATATATATATATATACATACACACACACACACACACACACACACACACACACACACACACACATATAAATACAGAGACAATATAAATAAAATATATGAAGGGGATAAATAGAATAAATAGGAATAAAAAATAAAAATACAAGTGAATTGCACATTTCAAGTATGGAGTCTATTGCACTGTTGACTATTTACAAAAAGTATTGCACAAGGTATTGCACAGTGAGGTGAAGAGGCACTACAGCTTAGTTGTTCCCCCCTCCTTTGTCCTCCTGTTTCCCCTCCCTCTCCCCTCCAGAGAGGAGTTAAACAGTCTGATGGCGTGTGGGACAAAGGAGTTTTTAAGTCTGTTAGTTCTTGTCTTTGGGAGAAGCAACCTGTCACTGAACAGACTCTTCTGGTTGTTAATGGCCGTGTGCAGAGGATGCCCGGCATTGTCCATAATGTCCATCAGTTTCTTTAATGTCCTTTTCTCTGCCACTGTCACCAGAGTGTCCAGCTTCATGCCGACCACAGAGCTAGCCCTCCTGATCAGTTTCTCCAGCCTGGATGAGTCCCTCTTTGCTGTGCTGCTCCCCCAGCACACCACAGCATAGAAAAGTACTCCAGCAACCACTGACTGGTAAAACATCCTCAGGAGCTTCCTGCAGATGTTAAAAGACCTCAGCCTCCTGAGGAAGTACAGTCGGCTTTGGGCTTTTTTATACAGGTGCTCTGTGTTGCATGACCAGTCCAGTTTATTGTCCACCCACAGCCCGAGGTACTTGTACTTGTTGACCACCTCCACCTCCTCCCCCTCTATCTGAACTGGCAGTGGACCTGCTCTAGACCTCCCGAAGTCCACAACCAGTTCCTTAGTCTTTGAGGTGTTGAGTTGCAGGTGGTTTGTGTGACTCCATGCGACAAAGTTCCTCACCAGACTTCTGTACTCCTCTTCCTGATCATCCCAGATACACCCCATGATGGCTGTGTCGTCTGCAAACATCTGAATGTGGCATAATTCAGAGTTGTAGCAGAAGTCAGAGGTGTACAGGGTGAAGAGAAGAGGGGACAGCACAGTTCCCTGTAGTGCTCCTGTGCTGCTGACCACTGTGTCAGACGTGATGTCCTTCAGCCTGACGTACTGTGGTCTGTCAGTGAGGTAGTCGGAGATCCAAGCCACCAGGCAGGGGTCCACCTCCATCCTGTTCAGTTTTTCCTGAAGCATACAGGGCCGGATGGTATTAAAGGCACTGGAAAAGTCAAGAAACAGGATCCTGACCGTGCCTTTTCCCCCATGCAGGTGTGAGTGGGCTCTGTGTAGGAGGTACAGGATGGCATCCTCCACTCCGACACCCGCCTTGTATGCAAACTGTAGTGGGTCCTGGGCATGTTGTACCTGTGGTCGGAGGAGGTTGAGGAAGAGCCGCTCTAGAGTCTTTATAAGATGTGACGTCAGTGCCACCGGTCGGAAGTCATTCAGCTCATTGGGCCGGTTCTTTTTGGGGACCAGGACGATGCAGGATGTCTTCCATAGGGCGGGCACTCTCCCCAGTCGCAGACTGAGGTTGAAGACTCGTTGTAGCGGCTCCCCAAGTTCAGCAGCACACGCCTTTAGCATCCTAGGACACACCTTGTCTGGGCTTGCTGCCTTTCTGGGGCGAAGCTTCCTCAGTTGTCTCCTGACCTGATCCACTGTGACACTGGGAGATGTTTGGGAGGAGGGGAGGGGGGGAGATGTCTTGCTGCTGAGAGAGGGATTGGAGGAGGGGGGTGTCATGGTGTCAGGAAGGGGGGGAAGCGAGGGAGGTAGGAGAGTGGGGATTGGACTCTGTAGTGAAGGTGAGGGTGGGGGGGTTGTGGGCTGGTCAAACCTGTTGAAGAAGTTGTTGAGTTCGTTTGCCTTCTCCACAGTCCCCACTGTGCTTTTCTTGGTGTTGTGGCCTGTGATGGTTTTCACACCATTCCAGACCTCCCTCATATTGTTCCTCTCCAACTTCTGCTCCACCTTCCTCCTGTAGGTGTCCTTTGCTTCCCTCAGGCAGCGTTTCACCTCCCGCTGTGCTGCTTTCATCTCCTCCTTCACTTTGCTCCTGAAAGCCTTCTTCTTCATGTTGAGGACAGCTTTGACTTCCTGTGTTACCCACGGTTTGTTATTAGGATAACACCGTACTGTCTTAGCAGGGGCGACCGTGTCCACACAAAAGTTGAGGTAGTCTGTAAGACAGTGTGTCGCCCCCTCCTATGTCCTCACCATGTGGGCTCAGGAGCACATCCCAGTCATTATTGTCATTTACTTTCTCTTCATTTGTCTTTCCTCAAGGAAAATTGTGAAAATGTGGTTGTCTTAATAATGTGCTTCCCCTTTTTTGCTACATTTAGGCATAGTCAGGACAACATGAGCATCATAATGGTAAAGGAAAGGTGATTTAAGTGACTTAATGTGGCAAGGTTATTGGTCTGGGTATTTCAGAAACCATCACTAGAGTTTAGAGAAGATGACCTAAAAAAGAGAAATTATCCAGTGAGCGGCATTTCTCTGGGAGAAAATATCTTGTTGATGTCAGAGGTCAGAGGAGAAAGGCCAGACTGTTTCAAGCTCACAGGAAGGTAGCAGTAACTCAAACAACTACTCATTACAACCCAGATGTGCAGAAGAGCATCTCTGAATATGGATCAAATTCTCCAGTGCCTTGTTTAATCTATGACATGAAGCATTATGGCAGTTCTGGAGGCACACATTATGCAAAGTGTATCTAATACTTCAGTACACTTCTGTGAGCCATTTTGTGTACAGAAGCTACGCAATCAAGGACTTTTATTGTGAAAGGATGGAACACATGCACAGGACAAATTCGGTTTCTGGGTGATAATTGTTTTTAATCTAGGCCTAATATGCCTTTGTATCTTTACACTGGTTAAAGAAAGGAGAAACTTAGACATATAGGTTATTATGCAATGTTCTTACTAGTCGCGGCAGCTTGAGATAAAATTAGCCTGCATGTGGCCCATGTAATAATAAAAGGAGTCTGACACCCCTGGATGAAACATTAGAACGAGCTTTAACCAAAGACAGATATAAAAGGGGGTCTCTATGCACTCGAAGGCTGGCACAAAGAAACTACCTCTAAAGAAGAACAGTATGTACCGCTGGTAGTTCCTATCAAACATATACAGTGGCTGGTTGACAAACCAGCCAAAGACTGAATCATCAATCACTGTGGCTGTGAAAAAGAATGAAAAAAAAAAATCAACTGTGAGGATCATCCCTGAAGCAAAAGCATGCTTTCAAATGTAAAAGAACATCAGCAAATACAAGTGTGCTGTGACAGTATCAGGCCACGGTCACAGACAGGATTCTTTCCAACACCCAAAATAAACCTGACACCAGCCAACTGCTTCGGTTCATTGTGGTTGGTGAGCGCACGTGCCGGGAAGGACACCAAGTCACAGCCTACAAGGATTCGACTCATCGGAGGAGACCGACGAGTAGCAGTCGCTTTGTTAGTCATTTCACTGTCTGCAGCTTACCTGTGTCCGTGGGCTGATCAGTGGAGAAATTTGTGTGTCTAGTTCATGCCAAATGGAAACTAAATCAGGTGACTGTGACTGGACACAGGAAGCATCATCATCAAAGAGTTGCCATGCTTCTGCTCATCGATCAGTTAGAGAAACTCTACCCTGTGTGCACAGTAAACAAGCCTGCTGGGTGCTTTTTGAATTCAAATGACTGGGACCAAAACCTGACGCTTACCTTTGATACATGACATCAATCACCTCCGTTGTTCGTGAACACACTTTTAGTCATGATATAGACTAGGGCTGCACGATTTGCATGAAATGAGAATCACGATTTTTTGGCTTAGAATTGAGATCACGATTCTCTCACGATTTTCTTTTCCAGTATAAATATTTATTGCACTTATTAACTGCACATCAACTTCGTAACAGTTGAGACTGAACATAAAAACAATAAATAAACATAAAAACAACAAATGTCTCACGTTTTGTTGTTGCTGCAAAATGTTGTACTGCTTGAAATTCTGTCTCCACCATTGCTCGACGCTGCGTGTATAGAGCAGGTAGTGCAACAATAGAAAAAAATAGTTGCGGGACGGCACTGTGTAGCGTTTGTCTAGGGTGTTGATCATTTTCCTAAATCCCTCGTTCTGCACAGTGTTGATGGGAGCCATATCTTTGGTCAGGTGATAAGTGATAGCCTCCGTAATTTCTTTGTGCCTGCGGGAGTTCGACGGGTATAGGGAAGCGCTGTATAAGGTTCCCGTTGTTGATGTTTGGGTGGTTGACCGGGACAGATTTTCTCCTGTCACTTTCTCGTCATCCCTGACGTGCTCTCCGTTGTTTTTTTCCCTGCTAATTTTAGCATCACACGGCACAGCTTCTGTATCACGTGGTATAAGGCTCCGCCCTTGTCATTTGTTGAGCAGGAAGAGTGAGCGCTTGTTTTCATGCAGATTACGTCCCGGACCAAAATGCGGTACAATCGCCGTCTTTTTTTTTTTCTTTTTTTAAAAAATCATTGTCATTTGGAAATGAGATCGCACATAAGTATGAATCGAGATCGCGATTTTCTAACGATTAATCGTGCAGCCCTAATATAGACTAGTGGTAATAATGAGCTGATAGATGTGGCGACAATTTTCATTTCTTCTTGACTCTTATAGGAACAAAATGATGCAATTTAAGATTGATTTAAAAAGACTGATACTCGATTGGTGGACGCCAGGGGTTAGACTTTCAGCCATTTAGCCCCACACATACACTCATTAAGAACATGACTGTCATGGTAATTTGGGGCAAAACAAGTTTGGATTTTTTTAATAATCCACACAGGCTCAAACATATACATACAGGCTCAAAATCTTTTAATAAGTGGTGCTGAAGGTTCTATGATGTCTCAACTTGGCTTTTTCTTTTTAGTGATCACAATTGACTAAAACTGGTAATTTCTTTGCAGCACGGAAAGGATTTGTTTAACAGCCCTTATTGGACTTACAAATGCTCAGAACAGTGGGGGAAGTCTATTGTAGCGGTCCCCAACCCCTGGGCCTCATCCGTGAGTCATTTGGTACCGTGCCGCGAGAGATGAGGCTCGGGTGTGAAATTTATGGTTTTCAGGGTTTTTATCGGTTTTGTATCGTCATTTTTTATTGTTTTTATCATTAACTTTGTTTCCCTGAGTCTTTTTCCATGTTTTATGAATAAATCTTCTTTTTTTGGTAATGGTACTGGCTTTATTTTGTTGTATTTATGCGCGACACCTTGAACGTCCGTGAAAATGTCGTCAGACATAAACCGGGCCGTGGTGCAAAAAAGGTTGCGGACCGCTGGTCTAAGGAACTCACTGAAGATCTAAGAAGGAGAATTGTAGATTTACACAAGTTAGGAAGGTCTAAATAACTGCAGACTCGAAGATCATCAGTTCAAACAATTGTAAGTACAAGTTATTCAGATGTGGAAAAAGACCCAAACTGTCACACAGGAAATTGGCTAGGATCTTCAGAAACAGCACAGAAACTACCAAGGTTCAAGCCTGACATGAACTGGAAACCTCTGGAACACCAGAGAGGGTGCCAATTAAGAAAGAAACCCCTGCTCCAATATAGACCTCTTTTTTTAACGTTTATTATGTGGCAAGACAACGATTGAACTTATATCGTTGCCTTGAGTTATAGTTGGAGTAAAGATGAGGCTTTCAAACCCAAGAACACTGCACCAACTGTCAAGCATGGTGGTGGTAGCATCATTCTCTGGGCCTGTTTTGCTGACAGTGGTAAAGGTGCACTGCACAAAGTGGATAAAAATCAAAAGTGGATGGATGAAACTTGGATTTCAGATGTAACTAAGTTTCTGAAATGGCCTTCCCAAATCCCCTATATATGCAAGTATATAGACAGTATAACAGAGCCTGTATTTATATATACTTTTGACCGTGTGTGGATTAGAGAAAATACAAAATAAATTGAAACTTGGGCACCCAGTACTTGTTTTATCAAGTCATTAAAGATGTATGCTATACAATCATTCCAGAACAAAGAACAGCTTAAAGAAATCATTAAAAGCCAGAAATTATCATGACATTCATGCCCATAATTAGTTTAAACATTTTATTAAACAGCTTTCAGTCTAAATGTACTGAGCATGTGCAGTGGTTCACAGATATATTTCTCTTAATCTGTAGCCATGTTTGCTTTGAAATCTCTGATGGTTTTGATCTCATTTTCTTACCTTATGTACACGACCCCTCCACCATGCTCTGTCTTGCGCTGCCAGCCAATGGGGACCTGGACAGGGACGGCCTGCCTCTCATCTCCTGCCTCGCAGTCCTTTCCGCCATTCATTGCTCCGCTGGTTTTACGCTCGACACCTCAGAGGTATATATATCAGACATCAACCAGTGTCTTCGCAATGCGCGTCATGTTTGTCTTCCAAAGCCGTGGCCGAGGTGGCGATAGGAGGGAGGGTTCAGGATGATGAATATTCACTTCAGAGTGGGAGTGTGCTCTCAGGTGGAGCTGATGGGGGATGGGGGTGCAGGGTGGGTAGGGTGAGGCGAGCTCACGGCAGACCCTACCCTTTGAGCTGCTTCATGGCCACGGTGCTGAACGGCGGGTGGACTTCCATTACTGCAGCTCGTCATTCGGAGCCATCCGACTCAGGAGGGGAGAAGGAGGAGGGGTGGGGGGTTGGGGTGAGGAATCGGCTGTGCGTTGAGGGGAGAGTCGCTTTACTTTTAATTTTTCACCATTTGTCTCTCACCGCCCAGAACAGGCTCCCCTCAGGCGGACATGTTGCGGACCATGTTCAACATATTGGTTCCCAAATGCAGTTGGGTAGTGGTATTCCCATGGTTCCTTTGAGGGCAGAGGAGAAAAGACAGAGGTGTAAGAACAAGAAACAAAGAATTACACATCAAAAATATTTAACAGGCGTACAGCCCTAATAGAAAATGATTTCTTAGTTAACAAAAGCACATCAAGAGCGCAACTCCCCCGAAGGGCAAGGGCTTCAGCTGCAGGGCGTTGCATTGAAAAGATAAAGTCCGTTGTACAGCCCTCCCCATGCCCGTTCATGAAACATTATACTTGATATGGTTTCCTTCTTTAATTTTTTTAAAATTTTTTGTATCCAGGTTTAAGTTTTACCTTGGGTGCTAACAATGAAGGTCAAGGCCAAATAATTACCCAATCCAGGTACTCATGTACCCGAAGGCCTAGTATATTGTTGTGAAATTGTGGGTAATATAAAGTTTTTAAGTTTTTTTAAAATTTGGTGTCACCTTGACCTGATTTTCATGAAAATTAAATCAGCTTGAGCTGTTGTTGGTATCTACCATCACATAAAATTTGAAAATTATATCTTGTAAACTGTGAAGACTAAACTGCTAACAAAAACACAGACAGACAAACGGAACTAATTACATACTCCCTCTTTTTGGAGGGGAGAGTAAAAAGGTAATATCTAAGCCACAAAGCCTATTGTTCAGAACTAATTTAAGAAATTTAACCCCCATGATGCACTCTAATTTACTTTGGGGCGATACGGGGAAATACAGGGAATAACAAAACTCTGCAGTTATATCTAAATAATTTCTCGTGGCTCAATGGACAGTTAAAATTAGGGTGGGGCCACTCTGATATGTCAATATCAGTTGGTTCCTGACCCAAAAAGCTGGAAGAGATATCTGTAGCTCCTGGCTCTGAAAAGTGAAGCCGATGCAGATTTGTCTTACAACTGCATTCTATTTAATGAGCATTAGGAGGCGAACTCTCTGACTCTGCAAAGAGGACTGCCTATAGAAGTCTAGGGGAAGAAAACCCCTTGCATCTGTAGAGTGACCTCAGAAAACATTTTCCTGATGAGTTTATGTGCTCAGACACCAATTTCAAGCCATACTGAGTAAAACACTAATTTGACCTTGTAAATTATAGTCAAAATTAGAAACCCTGGCTGATTGTGACCCACACCCAGTTTCACACCTTGGCTCAGGCGATTAGAGGATCATCAGGGGGTCCTTTTGTCCCTCTTTGGGGGGTCACTCCCACTAGGTTTAAATCTGGGACTCCCCACCATTTGACCTTAGAACTGAAGAAGCTTCTCGGATGAGAGGTGAAACATCTTCAAGCAACTTAAAGAAGTCCAGATTCTTTTCTTTGCAAGCTCCTTTGACTACGATGACCTGGATGACTGAGAACCTTCACAGACATTAATGATGACTATTGCTATCATTCAGAGACCAAAGCAATTGTAAATGTACTACTAAGAGTCCGGGAATTATAGTTGACCACAGATTATAAAGAGTTCTTGGTCTATGAGTAGGATATTGAGTAAAAGTAATAGTAAAACCAAGGTGCATACTTTATTAAAGGTCTTTCACCTTCAACACAACAACAGCACCACTGCGCAATGCAAGGACAGTTACCCGTCAAAGAACAGCGCAAGCATGCCCGTCGGGGGAGCCTTGGTGCTTGCTGTAATGTGACATACATATAGTGGACCAATAAAAATGCAGAATGACAAGAAGTGTGCTTTTAATACAAGCAAAATCCACAAACAGTCTGCAAACATGATGTAGACCAGAATGTAGTTAATTTTGGGTCTTCAGGCTATGAGATGGAGTCAGACCGCAAGCAAAAGACTAGCTTTTAATGTTTAAAGCAAGTTTAAAGTTTCAAAGCTTTAATGTACAGATTACAAATCAATGACTTCACCAAGAGGGAGACAAAAAATATTAATTCATGAATACACGACTGTTCTTGACAAGATGAACTCCTCTTTGCAGCTCAGAAACTTGAGCCAGAAAACTTGAGTTATTCTGCGACCTTCTAAGAAATGGAACAGGAATTATAGCTCAGCTCTCGAGTCTCCAATGGTCCATGTCTGTAGCAAAGTATAATCTAGGTCTTAACAAAGAAAGGTGATAACCAGCATTGTGATACACATTAACTCTTACTGGGGTTTTACGTTTTGTCAAGCGAGCTAATGCAAAGAAAGCCTGGCTACTAGAAGTAGTAACATCTCGCTGCAAGAAAACCAACATCAGCTGTTTGGTACCAGAACCAATACCAGTATCCTTACTAGGAGTCTGTAGCTTAATCGCCTAAATATTAGACGAAGGTTTACACAGCAATTGATTGTTGAAAATGCTTTCATTTATCCTAACCGCTTTCATAACAACAGGTCTTTAATCTTGCCTCAACATTCAAGTCTATATAAAGAAAAAAAAAAAAAAAAAAACTGCAGCAGTTTTGTCAGCTTCCCCCCGTCTCCCTATCAGACAGTAGGAGAAGCCCGTCAAAGCTGGTAATCAGGCTGAATAGAGCCTGTGAGTGATGGAGCTCCATGCAAAGCTTCCTCTCAGCCGCTGGTGCTGCTGACTCATATCTGAGACCAAACTCAGTGACACCACCACAGAGGAAGAACGGTTTAAAAAAAAAAAAAAAAAGAAAGAAAGAAAGAAAGAAAAGAAAGAGGTGGCAGTTAAACATACACAGTTTATCTGAAAAGACACGACAGCAAAAGGAGAAACCTCTGTTGCATAGTTAAAATCTAATTTAACATAAGTCTAAGTCTAGAGAAGACATCGTTTCTACCGTTGGGTTCACACTGGAGGGAAAAATGAATTATGCTTCCCTGTAGGAGCCCAGTGCAGCGTTGCTATTTGAAGACATCTTTGGCTTTTATAAATGCTGTTTTTTTGAGGCATGCTCTCTTGTATTATTCCCTCAAATTGGAAAGATGCAGACTCGTAAAATCATGGGCCTGATCTCAATCAAACACTTTTAAATTACCAACCACCGAGAGCTACTCTACAACACAAAAATTCATAAGCATGATTATTTTGTAGGGGTGGGGGAAAAAATCGATACTGTGTAGTATCGTGATATTTTGTTTGCTAATAATGTATCGATACAGGGACAGCAGAAATCGATATTTTGTTACAAAAAAAGTTTTTGTGGACTGGAACACGCTCTGACTTCAGAGCATGTTGATCAGCTCCTTTTTCTGAGCAAGAATCCTGACATTCCTTCACTGTCCAAATGTATTTAACTTTTTTTTGGCAGCAATAAACATGACAGTTTACTTATTTTAATTTAAGACATGTTTTATTTTAATTAAGTTTAAAACCTTTTTATTTAATGTAAAATTATATTTTGTTTTAATTTACTTTCAAATTCTTCAGTTGCTGAAGGGGCTGCATAGTTTTCATAAATTGCATAGTTCAGAATAGCTATAATTGTACCAGATGGTTGCATTCAGTTAAGTTGGACTAGACTGTAATACAAACCGTTCAGTTTGTCAACAATAAAACTGACTGAAATGAGAGAAAGACTGAGTGCGAGACTTTGATATTAGATAAAATGAATATTGATAAAGTTTACCTTTATGTACAGAATCTGAATATCGCAAAATATTTTTAAAAAATTGCAATAATATCGTATTGTGCGTTAAGTATTGTGATAATATCGTATCGTGGGATGTATGGTGATTCCCACCTCTATTATTTTGATCAGCAGTTAATCTTATTCGCTTAACACAATCCTACTCCTTTTCTTATTTTTGGTTTACCCTTCTTTAGAATTTCTTCTTATGCACGAACTAGCTTCATGGATCAGTTTTTTGGGATCATCTCTAAGGCATGCTGCAGTCATACCACATGAATTACAAAAGCTTACATAACAATAACAGTGTTAACAGTTACCCCCCCACTGGGGCAGGTCGATCACTTTAAATTCCCCCAAAATAAAGCCAATTAAAATTACTTTACGTACTGTTAGCTTATCGCATAAAAATAACATGTCATTTATTAGCAGACTGATACTTCCACTGCAGTTAGTACGTAAAGTAAAATGCATGTAAAGGAGTTAAAAATAAATATACATAACAAACGTTAGGGGAATCTGTTTTGTCTTCATCTAACTGAGCAACAAAGTATTGGTCGATTAAATTTTTAAATATCTGTACCAGTCTTGAAAATCATACATCATAGGCTCTAAAAGAGAGGCAGCTGTTAGCCTGCATCAAGTTTACAAGAAATTTTTACAGATTTAGAGATCTATCAGGTAGTGTTTAGCAGTGCTGCTTCACACCAGGAAGGTCCTGAGTTCGATTCTACCACGTGCCTGGGGCCTTTCGGTGTGGAGTTCACACGTTCTCCCCGTGTTTGCGTGGGTACTCTCTGGGTACTCCAGCTTTCTCCAACAGTCCAAAGGCATGCCGTTATAGGGGTTAGGTTAATTGATGATTCTAAATTGCCCATAAGTGTGACTGTGAATGGTTGTCTCTGGTTTGAGTGTTTTAAGTCTGCGCCAGATTGGCGACCAGTCCATGGCTCCAGCCGTTGGATGGACAAAGATCAGTTTAACTGCAAGCAGACAGTTTCCATTTTCCATTTTAGCTTCTACTTAAATTACTAAGCTGCTGCCGTGTAAAAAGTAGATGGAAGCAGTTAAAAAACAATAACAACCAAACAAACAAAACAGTTTTTTGTTACATTTAAACAATCCATATGGGTGGTTTGATTTCCATTGGCATTTCATTGTGAAAATACTGACGGTAATAAAAACTAATCATTAAAAACTAATGATTACTGGCTCCAAAGATTCGGCCACTTTTTATGTTGAACCCTGCATAAATATAAAATTTAAGGGAAAAAAAAAATCAAACGTAAACAGGATTTTATCAATTTCTCTCAAACCACACATATAATTATTATGGACAACCACATTTGACTTTCGAAAAATGTTCTCTCAAGTCTTGGCAATCATGGACGAACAACAAAAAAAAAAAAAATCTTTCTCAAACTGATATCAAACTATTTACATGCTTTCCAAACTAGGGCTGCTCGATTATGGCAAAAAGTGATAAGTCACGGTTATTTTCACTGAAATTGAGATCTCGATTATTTGACGATATTTATTTAACAATAACAATGTATTGAATAATGACTTTAAAGATTGTCAAAAAATAATATAAAATAGTGTGCAAATACTGATAACAGTGCAAATGTTTGCAATATAAAAAATAAATGAAAAATGTAAACATCTATGTTTAGTGAACTTTGCAGTGTTGCTCTGTGGTGCAGCTACGACACTGTAGCAAAGTTTACACACTATAGCTGTGTCCCAATTCAAGGTCTGCACGCTTGAAGTACGCGCACTACGTACGGTGCATACTATAAGTACGAGAAGTGCAGAAGTGAGAGGCTTGTGAAATAGGACGGTATACGCTTCGTCGCGCTGTTCAGGTTGCCTAGCAACCATGATACTAACCGCGAGACAGGGAACATACAGCTTTGTTTGACAGAAATGAAGGAGAAAAATGTTTTGTTAGTCATTCATTTTTGTCATGACATCACTTTGATTAGTTGAGTATCTGAGGCTGAGACCACGGGACTGTAAAACATGATTGTTGGGCTTAATTTCTGTGCTGAACAGTCATTTAAGATTAGTTAGTAAATAACAATTAGTTAATGTTGTTCATGAGACTAAAGTCATCTCACTGTGGTAATGTAAATATAATATGGCCAATATTATAGTATTGTCAGATATATATATTTCAGATTGTTGTGTTTGTGGATATATGACTGACTTTAATTATTAAACATTCGCACATAAATAAGTGACGTCATATTCAGTACTTTTGACAGTTCACTCTTCGGCCGCTCCATCTTATTAGGGAAATTCATTCAGAAATGTTTAACGAATGAGATGTCACAACTTTCAAGTACAAAGTTGTTATGAAGTCTGTCACATCCCCCCCCCCCCTTTTTTTTTTCTTTTTTTATTTATCCTTATTATTTCATTGTACTGTATATTGTTACTCTTATTTGCCTTGTATGTCTACTGTACAAACTGAACTGGAATGACTGACTGTTCGCTTTATACGTTCAATAAAGTTTGGGGGAAAAAAAACCCTCTTCGGCCGCTCCCTTCTGCCGTATTTTGCAGCAAAATTCTCCACACCCACCGCCGCGCTATGAATTGTGGGATATATGGGACCACGAAGCGTGCACCGGACCACGCTTGATATTTGGGGAAATCGACGGCACATTTGGAGTATGCATTTGAAGTACACTTCGAATTGGGACAGCAGTCGTCGCGTGGCGGTGACGTAACCGCACTTAAAATGCGTACTTCAAGCGTGCAGACCCTGAATTGGGACACAGCCTATGTCTACTTGATCCACATCTGACTCCGCGAACCCACCCATATGGAAAAGAAATAGTAAAAACTTATATGATTTACTCATGAAAGTGGCCACTTTCTCATTACTTTCATACATTGTTTTAGTAAGTATCCAAAACATACAAGTTTCATTATATAATTTTTCAAGGGATCTTATATCTGTTTTCACTCTTATATGCTTTTCATACAAGTTTCACACAAGACAGATATAAACTTTATAAGATTTATATATATCTTTTCCATATGGGCATAATGTTTCCACACCACTGAAGTTTTTTTACCTCTCTTTTCAACCAACGGCAGTCACTCTCCTCTCCAAATAACTTCTGCTTAGCTTTCCGAGGTTCCCTCGGGTCCTCTTAATCAGCGGTCCCCAACCCCCAGGCCTCGGACCGGTCCGTGAGTCGTTTGGTACCAGGCCGCGAGAGTTGAGGCTCAGGTGTGAAATGTATAGTTTTTAGGGTTTTTATCGGTTTTCAGCGTTATTTCGTTATCGTTTACTCAGTTTTCCTGGGTCTTTTCACATGTGTTATGAATAAAAAAATTTTTCGGTACCTGTACTAGTTTTATTTTGTTGTATTTATCCGTGACACCTTAAAGGCCGGTCCATGAAAATATTGTCGGGCATAAACTGGTCCGTGGCGCAAAAAAGGTTGGAGACCGCTGCTCTTAATTGTTGTGACACGTGTTCGAAATGCAAAGAGGTGCGCTCGATTTCCCACACGGAGCAGCGCGAGAGTAAAGCACGAGGGAGGGGCTAATAATCGGCTCAGTCATTTTTAATGATCGTTGAAAGCCCAGATCGTAATCGAGATTAAAATTCGATTAATTGAGCAGCCCTATTCCAAACTACAACTTTCTACATGAAAGTTGCTGTCATTAGCAGCCATGCTAATGCACATACCAGTAGTATCAGTACACATCTGCACTACAAAAAACAGGGTACATGTGAATACAGCATATGCTATGCTGTCCCAAACAAATGCTGTGTTCTGGTAGACTGTAAAGCTTGAGGGCTACAACTTCACCAAAGATATCACAGGAATGGTAAATTTCTATCCACCTAGGTTAAAATCTACAAGTTCGACGTCTTCCAAGTGGTCAAGTAATGTCCTCGCTGTCAGCAAGGACTCCCAACCAGGAGGGTTAAGAAAAACGTGTCTTTTTACAGAGGATTTCCTTAAACCTAAAGTACAAAAAACAGCGGGAAAAGGAAATGAAACCCATTTTTGTGCGTTTCCTTTGCTGCTTGAACATGATGAAAGTGTGTTTTCTTAGTCATAGGTGACAGCAGAGCTGAGTTCCCGAAACATAACTGCACATCATGGCTGCAGCAGCTGGAGATACCACGTGGAAGACACAAGAAGTATGATTCACCATCTCGGGCTGTTTGTATTTTCTCCTGCCAGCTGTTTATAGCAGTGGTGGTCACGAAGAGAACAATGAGGAAGATGCATAAAGGCTCCCAGCCTTCAATAAAGCACACCTACTAAAGCTACCTCTACCTGTCTCTAACTCCTGATGTGAATTTGGGGAACAGTGAAGGTGCACCCTGCCACCTACTGCTCTGCCGGCTACATAGAGATGCAGGAGGAGGTGGATAAAACTGCTACAAGCTGGACTGTCTGAGATCAAACACTAGCAGTCAAACCAATGCAGTTGTATAAAATACACCAACTGTGGATGGAAAAAAAAAAAAGGACAGAGACACGTATTTGAAATTCGTTTTCCTACTTTGTCTCCTTAAACCATAGAAGAGAGATATGAGAGGAAATCTCTCAACTTATAGTGCATAAAGTTAGACCTCAAGCAAAAACTTGAACAGTGGATGAAAATAATTTTTTACTTTTTTCTTTAAAGTATCGCCATCCAGATTTTCAGAAGTGAATATTTGCTAAAATTAGGTTCTGTATGAAAGGTATATATCACAACTTCATGCTTTCTTGCACCACACTTTCCACTAGTGCGTTTAGTAGGTTAATTGTATTCTGTTTTATTTTCCATGAACTTTTTCTCTGTTATTACTCAAAGTTTTCATTGAAATCTATAATAATTTTACTTGATTGTATTTATTTTGACTTCAAATTTGTTTCTAGCTGTTAAAGGTATTTGTTTGGCCATATGGTCATTTATTTTACTGAGCTATCAGGGCTGGTAAAAATAAAATTAAAAAAACATTAAAAAAACGGCAGATTTCAAACTATGTTTATCTACTCTGAGGACCTGTAACTGAAAGTATTCACAAAATGAAGGTAAATGTTGCAACCCCTTTTTAAATATGCCAACTCAGATTTGTATGGAAAAACCCAGAAAGGTCAATCTCACACATCCAAAAGTGCATGTACTTGAATGTGATGGGAATTTTACAGTTTGGAGTGAATCCAGCTGCACACGTCACCAAAACAGTAGAGAACAAGAGAGGGAAAAAGTTAATGTGGTACAAAAGGAAGAAATGCACCCTCAATAGGAAATAAGTAAAAAAAATTACAAACTGTTTTAGATAAGAAATCACATTAAAGAAAAAAAAAAGACGAGCAGAAACACAGCCAAAGATCCTCGAGTAACTAAATTTGTGGTCCATTAAAGATGGCAGCTTATGTAAATGAAAACGTTCTCCGTCAGTGTCCAAATATTAAAGAATATGATCAGACAAAGTGGCCTGTGTGCATTTCATTATTAGGTCAAGAGGTAGATTTCTTTGCTTTGTTCATGCCTGAGCTGGACTTTCACTCAACTCTAACGACAACCTGTCTCTGACCGATCTTTAGTCATCGGGACAAGAAAAGGAGAAAGAGGAAAACCTTTATCTAGGAGCCGACAACATTTACTCGCCAACTCACAATTCAGGTCAGAACATGAGCTCCAAACGACTTTAGGAGCACGCAACGCCAGTTTGCCAGCATTTGGACTCTGGTAAGTTTGAATGGAGCACATAACCCACTGGAAGACTTAAGGTCTTTGCAGAGTGACAAATTAATAAAGCCAATTAGAAGAGATAACAGTGGTGGAGTAGTTGTTTTGGGAACTGTAAAAATCAAGGGAGCACAGTCACAGTCCAGCGGAAGCATTAAAATAGATGATCCGTTAGTCTTACTGGTATTACACAGGGTCTGACATAACCAATGGCAAAGTAAAATGTGTGTCTGCACAGGTTGATTTCAACCAATCAGTTCAACTGTAAAAAAACAAACAAACAACAAACAAAAAACTAGATGAAGTCAAACCCCATTAACAAGTGAGTGAGCATTTTCTCATTACAGGAAGCACACGAGCCTGCTGAGAGAAACTGGTGTGGAAAACGCAGCGGGAAGGCAACGCTGGAGCTTTGGAGCTCCACAGCATGAACCCCTCATCTGTATTTGAGGCTAAAAGTAGACTGAAAATTCACAATAAGCCTCCTTGTATTGTAAGGTAAAGACCCTTCAGTACTAGAGGGAGAACCCCAACAATCCGATGATCCCTACTGGGCAACAGTAGGGAGGAAGAACTCCCTTTGAACACAAAGAGACCTCCAGCATCCTGCTGTAACTGGTTGAGTGGTGAGGGGATAAAGATGCCAGAGTCTGCTTTTTATATGATGCTGGCTTTTAATTTTAAAATGAGAATCTATGGAAGAGCAGTGGCAGTGTCACGACTGAAAGCATGACCCCAGGTGAAGTGAACAATTTTTTCCCCCCAGAATAGACATCAGCAGGATTTTTTGTGTTATTCACAATTTAACAAAAAAAAAATTAAAAAATTCCTGGTGGTAAAAAGCCCACAAGAGTCTTTATCAAGCTACCAGAACAGCAAATTTAAAAACGTGAAAAGCATCTTTTACACTGCTTTCTTTGTAAAAGTCACAAATACGTCATCCACTCGTCTTTCTCAACAGCTTTTTTGTTTAATTTCATATTTTTGGCAGATGTTTGAATAAAAATCCCGAAATTCAGATATGGATGGTCTTTTGGCACCAATGTGCCCACCATTGATTTTAATCACTAAAGAGTTTATTAATAATCACAGAAACCCTTTTTTTTCATAAGAGGAGAAACACCCTTCCAAAGGTCTTCTCTATGCAGTATCTGACAAACTTGAATAGTCATGAATACTTTATGCATATGTGACTTTAACAACAGCATTTTCCTTTTGTTGTCCACCTATTTAGCAATAATTTTAAAAATGAAACAAGAACAACACTGCATTTGGAAATTCTTAGTCTTTTCAGCACAGCTATTTCCATTATTGGCTTACTCTTAACTCACAGAGTTGGCATATAATAAACTCATTGAAGAGGACCAGTACAGCTTGAAAAATTGTTGTTGTTTTGTTTTTTAGGAGTGGTAAAAAGTACTTAAAAAAAGCTGCCTTTATGCAAATGGACAGCTTGTTTAGTATAAATTTGGCAGATTTCTTAAAATTGCAGCCATCCTCTCTCTTTCTAGCAGAAATACTTGCATACAGAGATACATGCAGTGCTCACTCAAACTAGGAGCACAAAGTGGCCTCTACTACATTTATATATAATTATTTTGCACATTTTGACTATGGCATATGTCTGCATTTATCCCATCTCCATCTTAACAGGTGGGCAAATCTGAACAAAACGTTGTGTGATGTCACACACACAACAATTATTCACAAATAGATAGATGGAGAGCGAGAGAGATTTTAGAGATTTGTTATAAATCCATTTATTTTTCCTTTTGTACATACTATGTTTATTTCATCATTTCCTTGCACATGCAAAGCCACTAATACATCATGCATTCATCTTCCTCAATATCTTGTCTTTTATTTCAGTCTTTTTGGCATGTGATTTAATGAACTGTCTGAAATTGGATTAAAATGGTCTTTTTATTGTTGTGCCTCATTATTGTGTTGTTTTTAACTGTTAGAATTATGAATATTGCATGTATGTCTGAATTATCATTCTCTGTTTTAAATGTATTTCGAAAATAATTCTTTTTAAACTCTAAATTTTCATGACAGAAAAGAACATAAATTATGGAGTTGCTCATAACTCTCATAGTCTGTATATAATTAAGTTAAAAGGACCAGTTCAGCTAGGAAAAACAATGCCATTTATCAGTTGTGGAGAAACATACCTCCATCCACATTTAAATAAAGCCATAGAGCACATTTTCAAAAATACTGACGTGAAAGTCACAAATCTCTCCTTGAATTGAATATTTATGGTTTTAAGTACATTTGTTTCAACTTTTTATTTCACTTTTTACTCTTAAAGATAAGGTCATTACAGAGCACCAGCTTGGAGAAACATACCTCCACAAGCATTTATGATGCAGGACACAAGCTGATAGAACGCAGCAAAAAATTTACCAAGTTTATGAGGTCAATGCATGAAAAAGATTATACCACTGTTTTTAGACGTCTTTAATTTAGGAATAGTCTGATGTAAAAGTCGTAAATGCATTGCCATAGCCCCAAACGCAATTACATAATCTTTGACAATACAATAAAATCTAAAATAAAACCAATAAAGTTGTTCCCTAATACTTTAAGTGTCGCTGGAGTCTTCATGTCATCAGATCTTTGTCTTCTTCATGCACCTTGGAATTAGGTGAAGTTGTGCCAGAAAAATTTGTTGTATATCTACATAACAGTTTCCCAAATGTTCCTCACAGTAAGAACGACAGTTTCATTAACAAAAGTACTGTTTTAGTACATGGTATTAGCAGAAAGTTGGTGCCTGTGTATCGGTACTGGAAAAAGTACCCTAATTACAACAAAGTGAGCCTACGTCAGATGTCAGGTGTTTATATGGAGCATTTTTATTCTGTTTGGGCTTTTAATCCCATTAAAGTCTGAAAATTAGAGTCCAGGTAAACATACATATGAAGAGGAAAAATTACAGGTAGAAATGCTCTTACCCATTATTTAGATGAGATATCTGTGCATTCAAAGAACTACTTATTGTCTTTTTTTCCCCCTTAATTAAGAAAAAACGTTGAGAGGGTTTTCAGATGCAGACAGTTTTTGAGAGTTTTTTCACAGCGAAACATGAAAGTGTCACAAAAAGAGACTTATTTGTTGATGTACAAAGAGACAAATTATAGGGATTTTTTGTGGTAGGTCGCACAACTTTATAAGCAATGTATTTCAATAGATGGTATATTTCATGTTTGCATTGTGTTTGTATTGTATTATTTCTAAACTTGTACAGTAGCTTTTAGTACCTAAACCAAGGGCTGTGCGATATGACCAAATTCTCATATCCTGATATAAGACATCTATCGTCCCGATGACGATATAAATCACAAAAATTTAACATTTTTTTTTTGTAAATTCTGTGAATCTCGGGCAGCTCGACTTACGTGGAGTGTTTCCAGCTGGGCGTCATGTACCTGGAGTCGAGTGTTTTAACCGATGCATGAAACTATACATTTTTAGACATAAGTTGTAACGGCCGCCGTTTTCTTTGTGAGTATTTATTACACAGTGTGCTGCGGGGAAAAGCCTGTTCTAACGTTTGAGTCTAAGGTTTATTTTTAGCACCTGGCGGCTCTTTTTTGCTTCTCATCCGAAAATACTCTGCATACTCTTTCACGTGATTCAGTTTATTTTGAAAAGTCTCAACAGGATCTTGAGCTTTATTGTGAAGGGTTTATGTGGAAAATAAACAAGCGGACACGTGATGCAATGGTTTTACTGTCGTTGTTGCTAACGTCAACGCATAAATACAGGCGCTTGTCCGTCCCTAGTGTGGTTATATTAAATAAAAGAGAAAGAGAGAACTTTAAGAAATTAATATAGCCACTACATTGACCATCAAAATGATAAAAAAAAAAAAATTGCTGTAAACAGTTTATTTTGCGACACCACAAAATAAACGATAGCGTAAAATTAAACGATAGACGTTTTTATATCGTCATCCAGTATATATCGTTATATCGAACAGCCCTACCTAAACCTATACCTGAGTATTGTGAAAATCTTCAGCCACCCCTTATTTCTTTATATTTTGCTTCAGATGAGCCAGACTTTGCTATTTTTTAAAGCTTGAACAATAGTTCTCCAGGCTTTCTGGAGGTCTCCCAAAGTTTTTCTTTGGGCATTTAATGGTTTTTTTTCCCCACTGGGGTTCAGTCCAGTCATAGTTTTTCCTTATTTATTTAGTCGAATCTATGAAAAATGCCAACAATAACACAAACTGACAGGTTCAAAAAGTAACAAACTGATTCCCAAAGAGCTATTAGCTGGTTTGTCTCAGCATGGTGTGCAACATGTCCTTAAAAAAAATCTGAGGAAACTGAACAAGTAGAGGACACAAGAAGACTTGGAAGGCCTACAGCAGATGAACAGTATATTAAAGTCATTTTCTTATGCAAAATCACAAAAGGGCTGCCTGGAAAATCAGTTGTAACGGGTCTTACGGAGTGATGAATCCAAATTTGACATTTTTGTTTCAAATTGTTGCCAGTATGTAAAGAGAGGTACAACTGTGAGTGGTTCTATCATGGTTTGGGACTAGATTTCAGCCACTGATGTGGGAAATCTTGTCGAAACTGTTGGTAAAACAAGTATGAATGCAGAGAAGTCTGATTTTGATGCACCAATGATCCCAAAAACACTACCAGTGCACTAAAAGAAAACAAAATGCTACACTGTCAGTCATGGATTGGCCTCCCCAGAGCCCGGACCTCATAATAACTAAGAACAGAACCAAAGGCATCCAACATCCAAAGAAAAGCTTTGAATGTCCTTCAAGAATCCTGGAGAACTATTCCAGAAGACTACTTAAAGAAATGACAAGAACGCTACCTAAGAGAGTTCAGACTGTGTTGAAGAGTAAAGGTGGTCACACCAGATATTGACATTCAAGCCCAGCAGAACTGTACAGGTCCATTTTTATATACTGCATCTTCATTTATGTTTGCACACATTTCCCATTTCCTAGAAAAGTATACAGAAATGAGGGGCCGCTAAAGACTTTTCTATTGCCTTTCACCTTTTTAAAGTGGAAAACATTAATCTGCCGTACACTGACACAAATCAGTACATGAGTACAGTACATGAAACACTAATCAATAGATTAAAGGTTGCAACTAATTCATAAACTGCTGCGAGACTGCGCTGAAGATGTTCAATATGAAGGGTTTTTTGTGAATTTCCATCTATATTTACAGCTGTCCAGTTTCATGAAAGTGAAGAGCTACCAGCACAAAGCACCTTCTATTTGCTAAGCATAAACCTGCAACACCACAAAGGTTAGACACGCTGTCCTGACCCATAAGATATCCACCGCTGGCTAGATTAAACCCATTAATTCTCAGCACAGCACTTAAATCTTGCTGTAGCTCCTGCCTGCTGGATTTGGCTAAGGAAAGCTTCGGGGATAAATGAGCCATATTGTCCTGCAGCAGCCTTCAAAGTTGACAGCCACATAGCCTGAATGACAAGACTTTTTTTACCCACCCGAAGCCGGAGGAAGATGACAACCGCTTGTGTACACAACCAAAACAACCTAAACGTTAGATAATAGCCAATTAGCCTGGTGGACATTAGCTGGGGCTGCTCATCAACTGAGCCAAATGTTGGTTTAATAACCATTAGCTCGGGCTCCATCGTGTGAGGGGCCTCCGCATTAAGAGGGGACCGTGTCAACAAGCGGGATCAGTCCTGTCTGACTGCCTTTTTGATGCACTGTATATGAACTAGCTGAACTAGCTGGGGGGTTAGCCTGCCAAGCGTCAGCTGTCTAGCTGCCGTTAGCTTAGCTAGCTTGTTGTAACGAAAATGAATTAGGACGAGCTCGGCTACGCTAATAACGTTTCAGCATTTAATTGGAACCGCGGAGCTGGGTTCGTGCATGCCGGGGACCAGCAGGCCCGGGGTTCCGACTTCAAATTGTCGAAGTAAAAAAAAGAGAGAGAGAAGAAGCAGCTAGGCCCGGTCGTTGAGGTTTCGAGCCAAAGGGGGAGGGGGGCAGGCAAGGCCAGGGGTAAGGCCGAGTTAGCACGGGTTAGCTTAGCATGCTAGCTAACAGCCGTGCAAGCCCGTTGCGTTTGCAGAGGGGAGAGCGAAGAAGAAGAAGGGAGAGAGAGGGAGAGAGAGAGACGCTTTTCAAGCACTAACGTTTCTGTCTGCGTCAAATCAAACCGTAAACTGTCCGTTCTTACCCGGGCATCCCGGCGAATGCGTACCGGAGCCGAAACAGCGAAACGGGCGAGCAACAGTGCGTCTGCAAGCTTAGGAAAAATAAGAATAAGCAGCCTACCCATTAGTTCTCTGCCTCTGCTGGTTCTCCTACACTGGGATATTGGAAATGATGGAGAGCTGCACTGCGCATGCGCCAAGCTCAACCAGCCAGCAGATGGGAGAGGTGATGCACGTTTCCTCACATACACGAACTCTGCATGGCCAAAAGGGGAAAAAAGAAAGGGGAAAAAGTTAGGGGTAACCTGGATGTAAGGGTTGGGATGGGGCCTCATACTGAGTCACAGCCTGAACCGGCGGGTCCCATTTTGAGGCCTGAGGGGCATCCAGGGACCCCTGAGGCAGAATTGGCTGCAAAACTATTTGATCCCTTTTTCCACATATTTGACTTTAATCCTGGGAGATATAGAACTGGTTTTATTTTTTATTATTTTATTTTTTATAATTTTTCTTCCTAAAGACTATGGAAACGTTTCACAGTACATTACGAATGTACTGTAGGTCATTGAGGTCATCCTATATACACTCATACACTCATGTATATACTCATCCACCAAAAATAAATACAAAACAAAAAATATACTGATCATTTGCTGCCAATATATTATCATTTTTTATATAATGTAAGTTTCTGTAAAAAAGGTAAAATTCAATAAATTCATTGTGTGGTTAAAAATACAGAAAGACACATTAAAAAAAATATACTAAAAGTCACTTCATTATTGTGTCATTTTCCCAATTTTTTTAAGCTTTCTTCTGCCAGTAAAAGAGTGAATATTTTTTGCCATCCAAAAGCCTCGAAATTTCAAGGTGATAACTCAAAATTTTGATTTATGTTATTCAAAAATTTCAGCTAATAACTTAAAATTCCAAGATAACATATCTTAAAAACCTTTGGTTACTTCTGAGTAAGTTGAAATTTTGAAATAATCCGTCAGTAATGTGACATTTTAAAATACCTAATGTGAAATTTGGGGTTCATAATGCAAGTATTCACATTATATATGTCAAAAATTTGGTCTGAATAAATCAAAATCTCAAGATTTTTATTTTAACATTAAGACATAATAAATCAAAATTACAAACTGAAAACTAATCTAACAACTTTACTCAAATCAACGTAAAATTTAGATTTATGTATCTCAAAATTTCACGTCTCAAGTTATGCATCTCAAAATTTCAAGCTTGAAATAACTTGAAATTTCAAGATACCTCTGTGTTTTGAGATACTCACTAACAACTTATGAAAACTTTGTGAAATTCTGAGTTAGGTATCTCGAAATTTGGAGTTACTCAGAAGTAACTCAAAGTTTCAAGATGGTCAGTAATTTAAGAGTTTCAAACTTAAACCAAAGCCTTACAAGGGCAGGAAACAACCTTCCATACTAAACAACTCCCTGCTTTCACTTTCATTCTGTTGGATTTGAGATGCATTGTGGGGGTTTTTTTTCATTTTCCAACTGTATTTTGAATAGATTGTTGCTTTTATTTGGAGACTGACAAAAAGACTGTTAATTTCTCTTATTATTATTTATTATTAACAATTTTGCTTCCCTTTTTTAAATCCTTTGGAGTTTGTTTTTGTCTTCCCACATGATTTTCATGGTTTTTGGTCACTATGTTTTGTGCTTCTTTCATTTTTTTCCTCACTGCCTCAGTATCTTTCCATACTAATATACTTTTTTACACTATAGATCACTGGAATTAGATAAAGCCTTTAACCTAAAGACCTCATGGAAATCACACACACAAGTATTTCTGCTTGCTGTTCAATAAAAAAAAAGTACATAAATTTGTTTTATATCATTTCTTGTTATTACAGTTTGGACCACAGACACTGTTCATTTCAATGTTTAATAAAAATGTATTTAAATAAATATGAAGTGGAAAAAGCTTTTAATCACAAGGTTTTGTTTTCCCAAAAATGGAACATTGTACATGTATTCGATTATTATGTATTTGACAGTTGTAACTTGTTACTTTAATGTGCATAGCAAAGTCATAAAATCAAATCAAATTGATGATTATTGAATATTAATTAATAAAACTAGTAATATATGTTGACTACAGTGACACTACATATCATAGTTTCAAAGTTATAAGGCTTTTAGTCCATTTTCCACCAATACATCATTGAGTTGACCTTGAAGACCTTGGTGGATGTAAGCCAAATTTGAATGGATTGTTAACATGACCCCACTCTACACTCATACAAAGTTTTATCAGAATTCATTCACAACTTTTGAAGTTATTGTGTTTACAGACAGGATGGTGGTATGCACACACACAAATCCTACTAAAAACATAACCTTCTTGGTAACAAAATACATCTGATTTTTTTTTTTTTTTACAAATAAATAATGTTGAATTTACTTGCAGAAAAATGACTTAGAGGCAACTTGTTAGTAATTACGGAAGCGTAGAGCTGCCACCTAGGCAAAAGAAAAATACAAGTGTATCACGTTATAACGTGAAAAGTTTATTGTTCTAACAAGATACTTTTCCTGTTTGTACAATATATGATCACGTTCGTACAATATAATATTTATATTGTAATAACGTGATATTATGTTGTTCAAACATGAAAAGTATATTGTACAAACAGGAAAAGTATCTTGTTAGAACAATAAACTTTTCACGTTATAACGTGATACACTTGTATTTTTCTTTTGCCTGGGTGGCAGCTCTACGCTTCCGTAAGTAATAACACTGTTTTGACTGTGGCATGATTATATTAAGTACTAAAACGAACCTTAACAATTAGTTATATAAATTTCAGATACAGCTTTCACTCTTTCTGTCAGTTTGAACGCATTCACAACACAAACACCCCAACGAGGTTTTCATGGAGATGTTTACTGGGTATCAAGATGTCACGTCAGCTGACTTTGCAAAGCAAAACTGAAACTACTAAAAATTCAACTAAAACTAGACAATTTTAAACAATGATCAATATGTCAACCAAGACAAGACACTTGTTATAACCAAGGAAGGCTGCCATGGCAGTGCAGTCATCAGCACTGTCACCTCACAAGAGGCTCCTAGGTTGGATTCATCCAGTGGACTGGATGCAAACTCCTTTCTTCAAAGTCCAAAAACATGTATGGGGTTAGGTTAGTTGTTTAAGTCTAATTAATTGACTTTAAGTGAGGATTGACAGGCTGCACTTTGTCTTTGACGGAAGATGGGTAGGCTGTGGTCATTTCTGATGAGCTGTAAACTCAGTTTCCTGTTCTTAGCAGTGTCACCTGCTATGATCTTCTGCTGCCGTAGACCATCTGCATCAACATTCAGTATGTTGCCTGTTCAGAGATGCTCTTCTGTATACTTTGATTACATCCGTCCACTTTCTTCCACTAATACAATTCAGGATCAAGCCAGAATTTGGTGTAAACAACATGAAGCATGGCTCCATCCTGCCTTGTATCAACAGTTCAGGCTGGTGTTGGATGTGTAACGGTGTGGGGAATATTTTCTTGGCACTCTTTTGGTCCTTAGTACCACCTGAGCATCACTGAAACTCTACAGCCTACCTGAGCATTGTTGCTGAGCATGTCCATCCCTTTATGACCACAGTGTACCATCTTCTGATGGCTGCTTTCAGCATAATAACACACCATGTCACAAAGCTCAGATCATCACAAACTGGTTTCTTGAACATGACAATGAGTTCACTGAGTTCACTGTACTCAGATGGCCTCCACAGTCACCGGATCTCAGCCCATTTGGGATGTGGTGGAACAGCAGATTCACGTCATGGATGTGCAGCCAACAAATCTGCAGCAACTCTGTGATGCTGTCATGTCAACACGGACCAGAATGTAAGAGGAATGATTCCATCACCTTTTTGAATCTGTGCAAAGAAGAATAAAGACAAGGCAAAAGGATTTTTGTGATTCCTTTCCTCTTTGGAGCTAAAAGAGGCCACCCAAACACCTGAGATATCAGTGGAAAGCCCAGGATGTCCTTTATTTAGTACATCAGGACTCTCAAATCACTCAAAAGATATAAACCAAAAACAAATGTCCATTACAGAGGACATAAATGAATAGGCTGGTTCTCAGGAGGACATGACTGGCTCACATCACAAACAATAGGAATGAACACAGTGATCTTTAAGTTCTCCTGATTTAATCTGCAAAATAGTTTGAGTTCATGCCAAATAATCACTTTGATTAATTCTAAAAGTTAGAAAAAGTGACAGGAAATTAATTTAGTACAACTGTTGTTTTCCTTTTTGGGGGCTAGGGGGAAGGGGTCATTGTTGCAGAAGGTAAGCTAACATAAAGACCTCTTACAGAAGTTTTAACTTTTGTAACGTTATCATTACCATGTCTTACTTTGTCGAAAAATAAAAGGTGGTCTTTACATATTAAGCATAATGTACTAAAATGATCAGAAGCCAGTGGCTACATATTGAAACTCAGAATATGTGGACTCACAGGGTTAGAAAAAAAGTCACCACCTAATTAAAAACAATCCCATTACCAGTTATTTTGCTAATACCTTACAGGTATTTTGTTAAATACTCTCTATGAAGTGTAATTTGATAAGTGTTTAACACCATAAGCTACAAACTGCAATGATAATGATTAATTACAAGAACATCTTTTAGCAGAAACTAAACTATTCATATTTATGAACAAGATGACACTCATTAAGGTTAACTTTGACTGGCTGCGTGCAAAGAAAATCAAAAAATACAACACAAAGTGGCAGTGGAGCAAAAACAGACACTCAGCAAAATAATTTCCTGAGATAAATAAAGGTCATAAAAGCTGAAGAAAACATGAGCTCAGCCGTCTGAAGCAAGGACGAGATGCAGCTCAGGGTGCAAACCCCTGAATTTTGTGTGAAGGTCAAACCCGAGGAGACGTTAAATGAATTCAGTGTAGGGCTGCTGAAGGAAGGAGCGCTTCATGTATTTTTAAGGGCAAACACAGAGGGCTGAATGTGCGAGCGGAGGGTCGTATTTTAGAATAATGTGACAGGCTAAATGTGAGCGGAGAGAGGGAGACGATTTGCGAGATATCTGTCTTTTTTTTTCCTTTTCATCAGTCAACCAAAAAGCCGCAGGAAGCGTTTAAGTGTCTCCAGAGCTTCAGTGAGTAAAAGATGCTGTTATGAAGGCGGCCTTTTAGACATATACATGAGCCATCCCTCCTAATTTTATCAAACCAGAGCAGAAGTGGCTGTTATAGTTTCACAAATAAATATATATAATAACACATAATTGTAGTCTTTCTCAGTGCCGACAGACTATTTCTTATATATCTTACTATAACACATAAAATCTGTCTGTGTGTTCATTTATTTGTCCACCAACTCCTCCTACATGATCACAAGCAGCACAACCAAACTTGGCACACAAGTATGTCTTAGGCTCCTGAAGGTTCTTATCTATGTCAAATGTTATGACGCCATCATGTTGCCTAGCAACCACCTATAACAACTGGCCAAAATGACTTGTTTTTAGCATTTATGCTGATGAAAATCTCTTAAGAGCATCCTGCTATTTTAATTTCACAAAAATAACATAAAAAGTAATCTAGAAAACTTAAATTGTGAATGATATATATAGTATAATATCATATTGTTTTCATTTCATAGCCAGTAAATGCTGTAGAACGGAAATGCGCAGGATCAAATTCAACAATAAAATGTATATAAAATTCAACAAATAAAATCATATTCATGTAAAATTCGTGAAAAGCATAAAAAGACACATTTTTTTAAACTCTTGCCCTCAAGACAAGGATGCGTCATTTGTTATAATACCAAATTAAAAATATTGTATTTTAAATTGAAATGAAAAATAAAACAATATTTTGTCATTTTAATTTATATATTTTTAAACAAGTTCAAAAATCTGTACACACCTGAATGGGTTATTCAAATATTCACATTCAAATATAACCTCTGTGCAATGTCCTCTTTACTGCTGATACAGTTATTAAACCACAACGTGACTAAAATTGTTGTGGATTTATGTAAATAATATTGATCTATTTGAATAGCTTTGTGCTTACATAGTTTCATCTGTACTTGAGACCATTTCTGATGAGGCTTCAGTGAACAGTAGATGGTTCTGTGTCAGCTCTTTACTGGATTCTTTCATGTTTTTAAGGACATGATTTTCAGATACTGTTCATCTGATGTAGATTGTTTTTGAAGGCTGACAGCTCTTTAGCCCTCCACTTGTCCAGCTTCCTCAGATTTTCTTAGGGCACACCATGTTGTGCTATGCCAAGGTTTCAACTAATAGCTTTTAGGAATCATCTTTGTTAGTACAAAAATACTGTTTAATGTCTGTCAAACTGTGTTATCTTTGACATTTTTCATCGATCCAACTAAAGGCATTAGAACAAATTATGTGTTTTTGTGGTTGCACAACAGTGGTTCAGTCTTTTTTATGCTTGAATGATTCATAGTGGTTTAACAAGCAAAAGATTGGTCAGGGACAAGGACGAAGCCGAAAATAAGTGAAAAGGCAGCCAATGTCCAAAGAAAAACGTTCAAAGACCTTCAGGAAGCCTCAAGAACTATTGCTCAATACCACTTTAAAAACAATACAACGAAGCCTGTCTGTTTGGTAACAAAATATAAAGAAAGAATTGTTGACTTTTGCACATTACTATATGTCATGTTTTTTTCTTTTAAATCGTTTTTTATTTGGTGGTTTTGTGCGTGTGTGTGTGAATAATATAATTCTACAACCACAGCGTTTCTCTTCTGCGTTGCTCTGAGTCGCAGCCAATCAGAAAGCAGATATAGTCAAAGCCGGAAGTCGTCATCGCTGGCCGAGGAGTATTCCCGCGAAGATTGAGGCGTCTCTTCGTTACTCCCGGTATGTTTGTTCTGATGTGTGTGTGAAAAGAAGCTCGACTAGCTGACACCTATCTTACACAACGGTAGAAGTAATCAAAGTTAGAAATGGAAAACATTCGTGTTTCTTCAGCGCACTTTTAGCGAGCAGATCTTCGAGTAAAGCCTTGGGTTGCGTCGCAAGCGTGTAGCACCGAAGTTCTGTTGTAAAAATGACAATTTTGAGTTCTCCTGACTTGTCGGTCGATATGATCTCAGCCTTGAATGCAGCCCGAGACGGATTCTCAAACTTATGAGTCGCTTTCTAATTCGGCATACATAAAATCTATTTAGACATTCATTTTTGACCAAATTGTAAGATAAGCAGTCAAAGGCAGCTATGAGATTAGACTGGTATCGTTGCATCAGCTGCATGCCGAATTGAAAAGTGGTTTATCCTCACCTGTTATCGACCCTAACATTGGTTACAGCACAACTGTAAACATGTCCTGAAGTGAGGCTATTTCGTTTCGGTGATTATTAGTCTTACGTTTGGCGTAAACTTAAAAGGGAAAAAAAAAAGTTATTTATTGGAATTAAAACCGTTGTTTCCACCATGTTAGTGCATTTAATTGACACCTAACTGCAATGTAAAGTGTCAGTATTATCCCGCTGAAAATGAATTTAGTGGCATGTTGAAGTTGACCTGTTTTCCCACTTGTTCACGTTTTGCAGTCATCATGAGTAAGAGGAAGGCCAGAGATGCTCATCTGCCTATAGGGGAATGCATCACACAGGTGTGTGTATGAACAGCCAGTGAGTTTTTCAGTGTGATACTCTGAAATATACCTAATAAAATGTAGTTTATTTATAATACATGTTTCTGTGCAGGTTCAGCAGATTTTAAGGGAGCGGTTTTGTGAGAGGCTGCTCCCTGACAGACCAGAGGGAGTAGAAGCTCAGTACAAGTAAGTTCATAACAACAGGGCCTGTGGATAGAGGTGATTTTATAATAACGTCAACACATTTACCAAAAAGACTCATATCATAGTATCATGAAAAAGAGTTTACAAGAAAATCACAGAGAAAATCAGAATGTTAAATCCAAACAAAGTTGGATATTAAAATAAGAAACAAAACAATCGGTGCGAGAAAAGAAACTGGAGAAATGACTGGCACAGGTTCCTGCCTCATAGCTTCAACTGGATCGGCCTGTTTTAATCCTCGGGGCGTTTCTGGCTCTGTCAAAGCTGTGTGTGTGTGTGCCTGTGTGCGTGTGTGTGTGTGCGTGTGTGTGCCTGCATGTGTGCGTGTTGTGACTTAAATATGGTTGTCCTTTAAAAACACATTCTTGTTTAAAGTGGAGGTCTGGAAAGAGGCTTACAAATGTAAAAACACACTGACTGGCAAAACACTGCCCACTGTGGTGAAACATAGTGACAGTATGTAGGGTGTAATTACGAAAGGTACCTTTACTAGTGATCAGTAAAAGGTTAAAAGTTCGAGGCCATTACAGCCTTACTGTTCATACTGGAGAGGAGGAATCGGTTGTAATCTGGCCTTGTGAAAATAAAACCATGAATAATTTGTCCTAAGTGTTTGGGAAAAGCAAATAACCTGTAAAGGGTGTTTGTTTTTGTTTTGGCTTCGGTTCCTACAGGTGTTGGATGGTTTAGAAGGCCTGTAGTAGAACTGTCATCCATAATTAAGAGCAGACCTGGAGCTCGGTGTGAGTTTCAGTGGCCCAGTTCAGTCGCACCTGGGTGACAGCTCTGTCCCAGTTTTCAGGCCAACTCGGCCACAACACGAGCTTCCCCAGTGAGAGATTTCCACTCATTACAAGCATGAGATGGGGGTGTATATTTTACTAAGCATTGTGGGTATTGAAGTTAAAGCCATTGTGTTTGCAGACACCTCCTGGAGCTGCTGAGGCGGACGGCGATCCACGGGGAGAGTAACTCTGTGCTAATCGTGGGTCCCAGAGGAGCAGGCAAAACAATGGTGAGCCGTGGGAAAAAATGAATTTTTTTTTTTTTTTTTTTTTTTAAAGTGTGGACTTGTTGTGAATCCTGTGAGGTTTGTGTTTTTTGTGCCTGAAGCTGCTGCAGTGCGTGCTGAGAGACCTGCAGAAGGAGGAGAAGGTGCAGAAGAACCTTCTTCAGGTTCACCTCAGTGGTACCAAACCTCATTTAAATTCTTCACAATTTAAGAACCCACACGTTTGCTGGAAATGTGAATTGGATGGATGGGTTTGTGTGTTTGCCGCAGGTCTCCTGCAGACTGATGACAGAACAGCGCTGAAAGAAATAACCAGACAGCTCCACCTGGAAAACGTTGTTGGAGACAAAGTGTTTGTGAGTATTTAGAGAGACCGTTATTAACATTTTCAGCTCTGAAAACTGCAAAGATCTTTCTACCTCGTTTTTTTCTTAGGGAAGCTTTGCTGAAAATCTGGCTTTCCTCCTGGAGGCATTAAAAAAAGGTGAGAAAGTTCAAATATTTAAAGCTGATTTCAGACTAGAGGGGCAGGTTTGATGTTTTTTTGTTGTTGGTTTTTTCCTAAAAGGCAATCGCAGCAGTAGCTGCCCAGTGTTGTTTGTCCTGGATGAGTTTGACTTATTCGCCCACCACAAGAACCAGACTCTGCTCTACAACCTGTTTGACGTCTCCCAGTCCGCCCAGGCTCCCATCGCTGTGGTCGGCGTCACCTGCAGACTGGTGGGCCTCAGAACACCTCTCAGAAACCCCACTTAGATAATGGTAGGTGTTTTTAGTAAGTGTCGTGATACTTTTTCCATTCAGGATGTTCTGGAGCTGCTGGAGAAGCGGGTAAAGTCGCGGTTTTCCCACCGTCAGATCCACCTGCTGAGCAGCCTCAACTTCACCCAGTACCTGGAACGGGTTTGGACGCAACTCAGCCTGCCGGACAGTTTTCCTGACAAGAAGTTCGCTCAGGAGTGGAACGCTGGTGTAAAGGTGACGTTAGCAGGCAGACACAAAGTTAGTTTTTTTTTTTAGTCACGTCTTTAAGTCGTCTTCAGGAAGGCTTCTTGAAGGACATTCAAAGCTCCTCTTTGGATGTTTCTGCCTTTTGTTCTGTTCTGTCAACATGATCCTTACCTTCTATCCAGGTACGTCTTTACTGCATTGGCAGTGAGTTTGGGATCATTGTCGTGATTAAAAATTGAAGCTGTTGCCAAATGCAAATACAGCACCAAACCATGATGGAGCCTCCACCGTGTTTTACACACGGCTGTAGACACTCACTGTTGTACGTCTCCCCGTACATACTGACAATGATTTGAAGCAAAAGACTCCAAATGTGGATTCATCACTATCAAGACCCATGTCACTGATTTTCAGTCCAGTTCTTGTGTAATTTTCACACCTCAGCCTTTTCTTACTGTTTCCCTTCATTAGGAATGGCTTCGTCACAGCCACTGAGACCGTTTGTGATTAAACTTCGGTGAACAGTAGATGGATCAGCTAAAGGTCCAGATGAATCTCTAAAGTCCTGTGGATATGGCCTTCATATACTGTTCATCTGCTGTAGATAGTTGTTTTTTGTTTTTTTTTAAGGACTTGCCCTTCTTCTCTTTCCACTTTTGTTATTCACTGGTCCAGTCTCCTGAAATGTTTTAAGAAAACTCTGAATACCATACTGAGATATGCCATGGTTTCAGCTAATGGCTCTTAGTGAAAAAGAAGGCATTGTCCAAAGGAAAACTTGGAAAGACCTTCAGAAAGCCTGAAGAATTGTTGCTCAAGACTAGGGCTGGGCGATATGACCCAAAATTCATATCTCGATATTTTTTAGCTGGATGGCGATATAAGATATATATCTCGATTTTTTTTTTTTTTAAAGCTATAAGTTAAGAACAAAAAGAGAGTTCTTAGTCACACTGTGTCCCAGATGTCACACGGGCACTTTTATTTACATACAGCGTAGATGTACATGAAGAAATTACTCAAAAATAAATTATCAGCATTTATTAAATAATCATGGTCCATAAATAAAAGAAAACAATGTTGTTTTTGTGCATAACAAAAAGCTCACAATTGTGCAGTCAAAATGTAAACTAATAGACGCTGAGCATAATAACAAAGAGACAGATTTCACAGCTGCACCACGTCTCTGAACAGGTGCCGTTTGTGGTCCTTAAACACACACAGTACGTATCACTCCGCGAGGCTCCTCCTTGGTAGCCGTAATCCTCCGACAATCCATCAAGCCGTGCAGCTCCGTAGCTTAGCAAAGTCATATTAAAACGTTTTTTTGACAGATTGCTGAGCGCTGTGTACCACATAAAATCGGTTCGCGGTCAGTAAGCACAACCAGAATTCATACATAAGGCGCACTGTCGATTTTTGAGAAAATGAAAGGATTTTAGGCCGTGCAGCTCCTCCGGGCTGCATGTCGTTAGCGCGGTTAGCTCGCTAACACGTTGACGCCGTCCAGCCCCACGCACGGTAACTCGCTAATGGAGATTTTCCGCTTTCATCTTGTCATTGCCTGCAGGTGAAGCTATGGGGGAGGCGGAGTTGTGTTCAGTGAAGGAGAGGCGAGGCCGAGTAACGTTGCGTAGAGACAAAAGTGGACGAAAGAGAGGCAAACCTGCGGCTCCACAAGTATAATTATAACGTAACATAGACTATATCGATATAAACGATATTGTCACATCTTATATCTCGTATGAAAATATATCGATATTTTTAAAAAACTCGATATATCGCCCAGCCCTACTCAAGACCACTTTAAAAAATGACAGTCTGATGGCTTGGTGGCAAAATATAATGAAACGATTGTTGGCTTTTGCATGGTACTGCTGTTTTTTGTGCTCTACCTTCTTCGTGCCCTAAAAGCCTTAAATAGCTCACTAAAGTTCAGAAAATGTCTAATTTTGAGTTGTTTGAGTGACCGTAGTAACATCACTGCCCAGCTAACATGGTTCAGACAGCGATGTCATCTCTGGCCTCCTTTTGAACGGCAGACGATGTACACACCTTTTCCACATAGAACAGAAGTGCAGACATACAAAGCAAAAAGTACTGATCTTTGTTTTCTTGGTTCTTCAGACTCTGTGTGAGGACAAATCTGTGGAGGAAGTTCTGCAGAGACACTTCAACTCCAGCAAAGACTTTCGCTCTCTGCACATGCTGCTGGTGAGAAGATCATTTCTCATGTTCGGTTTGGGGAAGTTTTGGGTGTTTCCTTTTCTTTCATTGTTTCTTTTCGTACTAAATATCTTTACAGATGTTGTGCCTGAGTCGCGTCTCTGTCGCCAAACCTACCATCAAACCAGCCGACCTGCTCGAGGCCAGCCGGATGTGTTTTGCTGACGCCACGGCTAACATGCTCCATGGTGAGTACAAATCCTAACAAGGGACGTTTTGTTTTTTTTTGTTTTTTTACCCGTGGTCCGAAGAGTCTAAGTGAGCCGTTTCTCTTTAGGTTTGTCCATCTTGGAGCTGTGCCTGGTCATCGCCATTAAGCACCTCAATGATGTGTATGAAGGAGAGCCATTTAACCTTCAGATGGTCCATAATGGTACGATCGCACGATTAAATTACACAAATAGAAGAAGCTGTCCCGTCTGTTTCTTCACTCGTGCCTGATTGTTTCCAGAGTTTAAGAAGTTCCTGCATAGGAAGTCCAACTCCATGTACAACTTTGAGCAGCCTGTTGTCATGAAGGTTGGTAGAAACGCTTCGAAACTCTTCCCCCAGTCTTTCCTACCAAACCCCCACACCAGGCAGAAAGTGGACATTTCCTGAACACCGATACAATCTGTTTGCTGACTGACCCTTAATCTCTTCGCCTTTAGGCGTTCGAGCACCTGCAGCAGCTGGAGCTGATCCGGCCTGTCGATGGTTCCTCGGCCAAAGTCCAGAGGGAGTACCAGCTCATGAGGCTCACGCTGGACCACAGCCAGATCATGGATGCCCTGCAGAAGTACCCACAGTGCCCCACTGACGTCAAGCAGTGGGCCATGTCGGCATTTGGGTAGAGCTTCAGAACATTTAGAATTCAGAGTCTGTGAAGCTTGTTTTGACTTGGACTGAAGGGCATAAGGTTTGTGCTGCCGCCCACTCTAAACGATCAGAAAATAAAAGGAAATGAATAGTTTGGCATTGGTGCGATTGTTTCACCCTCTAAGCAGTTAGAGGTTTATGCTGAAGATAGACCCCCCCCAAATCTTAATACAAAAACTCAGCTTCATGTGCTTGTGTCATTTGATCAGTAGTTGGACTTAGCAAGTGTCATCAAGCGTCCAGCTTTCATCATTTTCAGGTCGTGAGCATCAGGCTGCTGAATACTGCTATCTAGTGGTGATTTTGTGCAGTTGACAATAACCTGGATGAAAGTTGCAGTTTTGATTTCTTGGACAAAAATATGTGTAATTGTGCCAAAAGTCTGTTTTTTGTTGTTGTTGTTTCTTTTTAAACACGCTGTAGCATCAGTGAGGCATGTGTCCCTCCACAGTTCACAAGAATCGCTGCTCCCACGATGGTTTTAGTTTATGCACAATGATCAGCTGATTGGTCTGCATGGCCGTGAGCTGAATGAAGATTCACCTTAGTGGCAATAAAAAGAACTCATTTAATTAGGTGTCCTCTTGGCAGATATTTTGTGTTTCTAGGCTTCAAAAGCCTCATTGCTGCTCTTTTAGAATCAAGTTTCAAAGGTACATTGTTGCATAAATCCAGCTTTATAAACATGAAGTTTTTTTTTTTACTAATTTTAACTGTTTAAATGGTATGCTATGTATTTGTGGCTACAGTTTTAAAGATTTTATTCAGTGTGCAATGCCATGCTGTACTGTAAATATAAGCCTATAATCCAAATATAAGCCTCATGTTTCCAACAGGGAACCCAGCCCCCCACCCTCAATTTAATTGCCTTTTCTTAAACATGGAGCACTGAGCATTTAAGCAAGGCTTGTAACTGAGTGAAGGGACCTGTGAGTATCAGCCTTAAGAAGAGCCAATCTAATTCTCTGAATGAGAGGAAAGGAGGTGACTGTGCTCCATAGTTCAGAGCCATGACACAGGCACAGCCCATACCTTTATGAACACAGTGTACCCGTCTTCTGATGGCTGATTCCAGCAGGATAGCACACCATGTCACAAAAGCTCAGATCATCTCAAACTGGTTTTATGAACATAATGACGTCACTGTGCTCAAATGGCCTCCACAGTCACCATATCTCAGTCCAATAGAGCAGATTTGAGATGTGGTGGAACAGGAGATTCTCATCTGCAGTAACTGTGATGCTAACAAAGAATTAAGACAAAAGTACTTAATCTAGTACTAACAAGGTGTACTTACACCTAATTGCATTGGTTAGGGTTTACCTCTTAAAATCTGATGTATCAAAATTTATTTTATGACTTTCCTTTATTAAAAAGTCCCTAAATATGAAAACCAAACTGTTTCCAGGAAAACGCCAAGCCTCTAAAAAGAGTTAACTCCAGACTGCAGTGATTCAGAGAGGGGGAAAAAAAGGAAAGAAAACACATTCACAATCTAAAAACACATTTATTTACATCACGTGGATCACTTCAGCTGATAAAAACCATGGCCGGCTAACATTAGCCGAGAGTCGCAGCGCTAATCAGGGATCAGTCCTGCCTCCTCTGCCATAATGTACACAGGGTTCATGAAGTTTGTTTCCTCTGCTGTAACACTTTTTCAAGAGATTTTCCTCTCATCCCTTCTGTGAGGTCAGGATGAGGACATCCTTGAAGCTGGTAAAGACTCATTCCTACTCAGGAAAACCCAGTGGGCTGTTTCTTTTTTTGTTTGTTTGTTTGATGTACTTCACTTTCCAGTTTGAAATTGCAGACCTTAGTTTCTTTCTTGTTTTCACATTTTTTTCTCAGTAACATAAAATGTACAGTCACATGTATCAGGAGCAAAGAAAAAAAGACATTTTCATCACTGAAGAGAGGATTTTTTTTTTCTTTTTAAAACATGACACACTGAAGTTTCATGTTCAGACTGATCAGTTTCTCCCAGCTTTAAACAACCTGTGAGCATCATTGGCATTGGAGACAGTGTTGGCAGACCCGGGATAAGCGCTGCAACTCGACAGCCTCGAGAAATGTGGGGTCAAAGTAGTGTTTTTGTTTTTTTTTGTTTTGTTATTTTTTTGATTTGTTTTGTGGGGGGTTTTTTGTAGAAATTTCAGGCCTGGTAACCAGACTTCTCTTACTGCCAAGACAGTCTTAGCGGTGGGGGTCGGTGGGGGTCAATGGAGTTCAATGTTTCCTCTAAAACTCTTTACCACCAGCAGGAAAAAGGAGGAGACTGGGAAGTTAGAATGAAATAACCTGTAGTGGATGATTGTAGTAGCACGTATGGGAATATTGCAACAGCTCCTAAAGAGCTTGGAGGGCTTTTTAAAATGTAACCATCAGGGGATCCAAGCAGGCTCCCAGAGGAACACCTTTGGCTGAACCATCACAATTCGTTTTCTTTCTGCCTTACAAAGTACTCCAATGAGCCTCCAGCTTAGTGAAGGGAAACTTTTACAGGCCTGGGTGCTGAGTCAAAACACAAGAAAAGTATAAATGAATGTAGAGGAAACACTGAAGTTCAACACGCACTTATAAAGATTCAGCTCAGAGTATATAGTTGATACAGGTATTTATGTCTGTACAGATCCTAGACTGCTTAAAATAGTGGGGGCAACAAGACACAAATGTTTCACTGTTTATATGCACAGCAATGTGAGGTGCTGGGCTGGAGGAAGTCAAGGTAGAAACATGTAAAGCTTCAACATGCGCAGGACCCATCCATACACCTTTAAATATCCAAAAGATCCATCCTTTTAACTCCTCTCAGGTCGCCAAGTCAACTGCTCCTCATCAGGATAAGGCTGAAGTTGAAGATAAATTATACAAATCAGGAGGGTCGAATATGACTGGACTATTTTCCAAAGCTGGTCACCTCAGCTTTTGAGGTGACCAGCTATCTTGCAAACACTGATATCAACACTGCCTCGCTACTCGCTGCACTATCCTCCTGAACGAAAGACACAATCTCCACAACAGTGCCAGAGATCAAAACAGGAAACTCAGAAAGTGTAATTTAATCTGGTAGCTCCTGCACTAGCTGAAAAGGTGACAAAACCCCTGATGCTATTAGCTAAAAAAAACACCAAAGTGTGGACAGTGGATATGACAGCACTTTTAGTGTTCACCAACATTTGCAAGGGCGAGAACATTGGGTACAACAGGCCCTGCAGGCTGTCAGTTGTCGTTGCCATCTAGAAAGCTGTGCAACCTCTTTTGTGAACATTTACCAATCAAGAGGATTCTCATGAGCATTTGTCAGGGGTGGGGTGGGGTGTATCTCTGCTGGCATCTTCATTACAGAGACAACATCCAATCAATTACATTTTCACTGACTTGATTAACTGGTGCTTCCAAAGTTGAATCACTCTAGCAGGATCCATTTCACTACCCATTGCTGAGAAACTGGGTGACTGGGTTCAGTTGGGGGTGCTCACAAGACCACTGACACTGAATAATAATTCTTTAAAGCTTCTTCTAGACAAAAAGTTAATTAAAAAAAAAATTCTACCTTTTCCCCCTACAATGAAGCTAATTTTCCCAATAAAGGAGATTCAAGAAGAAGCTGCTAGTTTAAAGAAAAATATACATCTACTACATCAAATGTCTCAAATGCTTTCCAAAAATTTCCAGAGGAAAAACTTTACCTCACAAAATTTAAATATTTGAGCTATAGATCCATAGGGCCATGTTCATTCTGGACTATTTTAGAAGCGCCACCTATTAAAATGAGATGTTCCGAATTCTTGCGTATTTAGAAGCTCTTTTGGTGAAGTTTCCTAACTTTTCAGTGCAAGAAGTTAACGCTACAGATCCTCAAAGTTCAGTTCAGCAATGCATCATGTAGATGCTCCTTTGGTGGAGTCAGAACAGGCATGGTTCCTGAGGGGAACCAATGGATGGTAGACGAGATTGTCGTCAATTGCTTTAATTGGGTACTTGATCAGGTGAAGACAAACAGAACCAAATATCTGCTTCGTTTTGGAAGTTTAGGTGCTAAAACAATGGTAGGACCAGAGGTTTTTGAGGACCTTTTTTTCCCCCATCGTCCTTTGGATGGTCGGTTTGGTCCTAATGGACCACAGAGCCGGTACAACCGAGAGGTGTATGAATGGATGTCCAAATACGCTGGGCTTTGCAAGTTTCTACGGGACAGGGCACAATCACACGAAACCAGCCAAACGCAAAGCCCTCTAAAGTTACACAGGGCCGGGCTCAATCCATCGAAGTACACACAATACTGGAATCCAGGAGTCTGAAGAACATTCATTCTCGGTCATTTTGTCCATAGACTGAATAGAAAGAAGCATGAATAAAGTTTATATCTTTTTCTTTTTGAATCAATTAATGAAAGTAGTTCCTGAATTACAACTGAAAACCCACCCCAAACCCTGAAACCCCAACAAAAACCAAAGCTCATGCCAGAACTTTATTCCGAGTTGCACTCGAGCTCCAATCCCCAAAACCTCAGGCCAGTAAATTAAAAAATAAATACAACATATCAATATGCAAGGTCACGGATAAAAAAAATAAAATGCTACAAGTTATTTGTGTGTGTGTGTGTATTGAAATTCACTCCTGCAGCTGATCCTACAGAAGTGTAGGGTAGTTTACGGCACTGGTTGCATATAACTCGCTAGAACTTAGAAAAGCATAGTACTGAATCCCTGAATGGTATTTGTCGGTTTGGGTCGGTTTCTCTGAGCGCAGTTTAAACTCAAGCCGGAAGTCTTTCCCCTACAGTGCTTAGGATGTGACTGCCAACCAAACAGCAGCGAGTTTCTTTGCTCGTGGCTGATAAGATTTGTCAACCACTTTGGCAGGTAACCAACCAGTTTGGAGGCAGTTTTTGGATATCCACTTGGCTGCTGGAACACTGGTGAGTAGGTTTTGCATTTGAGGACACAAACATGGGAACTAAAAAGAATAATACTGGTGTTTTTCCCTTATGTTGGTGTCATTCAAGGATCCTTTTCGTTCTGCAGTTCAATCTCCCTTTGTGGGACAAGAAAACACATTGTGGTGGAAATGAGGAAGCTTCTTTGTAGCCTTATTCTGTTTCTGTCTGTCAGACCTTCAGGGAACAAATTAAGTTTACCCCTAAACTGAAACCTTTCCCCTAAATCAAGAACATTTAGAATTATTTTTTTTAGCAACCTGGTTATGATTTTAATTTATTTGCCATAGTTTCTATACTGAAGAAATCCCTGCAAGTGAGGTAGTACTTACTGAAGGGCTGCTGGGGTTTGCAGTACTGATCGTCCCCGACTGTTCAAGCTTTGCGAGGACCTCGGACAACGGGTGCTTTTGAACAGCAGTGGAGCAGCATAAGGAAGCGACACTGATGCAAAAAATTGTACTCATGCTACAATATGTAAATAAGATGATGGCTTCAACTTCCTTCAGGTTTGCGGTGTTGTTGCAATATGGTGTGCGGAAATAACCTCAAACTTATGCTGCCAAATTTGCTTAAAGAACTTTTACAGTTCAACTATGAAGATCCTTTTTTTGGAATCTTCTAGATTTAGGTGGGATAACTAAACAATTTGGCCCTGATTGGTACAAATGTTGGCACACATCTCCATTCTCCAAACATTTAGCTTCATTACAGACTTTTTTGTGCAAAATGAAAGGTTTTGCTCAACTGATCACTAATCAATTTAATGTCTTAGTGTTTTACTTGTATACTTACTGGCTCTTGCTCACCAAAACGTCATAATACAGTGCTGTAAAGAAAGCCTCACTGTCTTGAATGTGAATGGTTTGGATAGAAAGAAGTTTCTTCATGCCCCTCCCCAAGTATTTTCTAACTGCACACAGAGCTTTATTTTAAACTGTGATATGTGAAACCGTCCCAAAGCTTGAGGAGAGACTGCAGGTCTGCCGGCACCAGTGTTCAATATCCCTCAGAGGAAATAAAGACTCAAAAACGTCATTTGTCGCCTTCGCAACAACGACAGATACATCCGTTTTGCCTGACATCTACAAGATTAACTAATATCGACATGTAGAAATGGCACCAGGATGAAAGACAGAAAGGAGAGATCCCCTCGTCTCCACTCATTTAACCATGGTTAGCTGTGTGAGTGTGCCGGTTGGGTCGGCAAGGGTTTCAAACTGTCAAGCTAAGTGGTTTTAGGGGTTTCTAAGAACTTTTACTTTGAAGGGGAACATTATTGGTTTCTAGTACGTCTCAGAGGTTAAATAATGAGTGTTTGCAGATAAGTCGGCGTCTTCTCTGCAAGCTATAGGTAACCAAAGAAATCACAAGGAGGGTTTTGGTTGTCATGGGTTCACCAACTGGTTTCTAGGCCTGTGTTACCAAGGCCCTAGGGAAATAACCCTCAAATTCCAACGGCAGTGGGCCAAGCTTAAGAGAAAGCATCAAAACAAATTAATTAAGTCTAAACTGGAACAGTGCAGAATGAAGGTGGTTAAAACATAGACCAGATTTTTGGTTCTACAGATACATTAGGTCAGGTTGACTGTGTTGGTTGGGCAGGTTGATATTTTTTCCTGTTTTTAGTAATATCTCTCTTCATTTTTGTGGGAATTAATTCAGTGGTCTGCATCCTTGATAATTCAACTTTCCTTTTTTTGTAATGAGATCAGTATGACTAATGAATGCTGTGGGGATCTGGCATTAAATGACTGGTGGAACTTTGTCAGAAAAAGTGGATAGTCCTAATATAATAATATAATATCTCTATCATGTGACGGTTTCTTTCAGAAGATGAGATGAATAAGGATTATTTTGAACTGTGATTCATGCTTGGCTACTTAAAAAGAATGGGGAGCAGATTATGTCCACCTTTTAGTTATCGACCAACCTTACCTAATACAGTTTTCTTCAAACCGACTAAAGACACTGAACTATTACCGCACGGCTAAACCCTAACAAGTGGAGACGAGGCAAGAAAGAGACATAGGAGGCGCAAGATTCGGCGAAAGAGGAGGTACTCCAGTTCGAGACAGATGAGGATGTGAGGGCGTGGTGTTGAGTAGCAAAGATTCCTGAGGTGTATCCAAAGAGAGCAGAAACTCTTAATTAAAAAAAATAAAATAAAATAAAAATAAAAAGATGCGTGCAATCAAATCAAAAGCAAGCTGGCTCAGCTAAATACAGGCACAGTTCCAAAGTAGGGCTGGGTACCTCTGGAAACTGTACTTCAAATTTGATACCTCCTAAAAATAATCATGCCAGGTGACCTCTTGTTTTTTTTTTTGTTTTTTTTTGTTAATCTGATTTTTCTAAATAGAATCAAACAACACATAATTTATTTCACAATGAATGAACAAGAATATGACCCGAGAGTTTGATATCTCTGATTAAATATCCAAAAAAAGAAAAAAGAAAAGAAAAAAGAAAAAGAGAAGGTATCATTACAGCTGGCACCCAGCGCTAATCCAGAGAGAGATCTCATGACTCCAATTCAAGCTAGTCAGCAATGGGTATTTACTCTCTGCTGACGGCTGACACGGCAAACAAAAAAAAAAGAAGAAGAAGAAAACTTTAAACGACAACTTCATTATCATGGGTGTGGGCAGGGTGTGGGTGGTGGTGGTGGTGGTGGGGGGGGGGGGGGGGGGGGGGGGGGTTCATGAGTTTATCCCGCTCTCATGAACATCTGATAGAAGCCAAAAAAAAAAAAAAAAAAAAAAAACAACAGGAGAAAGTTGAAGTAGACACTGAGAGAAAGGAAGGGGACGAAGAAGGGAAAAAGTTGTGTTGTTTTTTTTTTACGGTTTGTATGGCCGTGTGTGTCTGTGTGTGTCTAGGCTTTGTTGATTGACGAAGGGCCAAAAGGTTGTAAAGGAAGTGCGAGCGATGACCATGACCAGGGAGAGAGGGACTGATTTTTTTTTAAAACTGTCCATCTGAACTGAGGTATACCTGGTTGAAGGAGGTTTATGGTTTTTATCGTCGTAATGCTTGAAAATGGACCCCCCTCCCCATTCCCCCCCCCCCATTTAAAATAAGCTTGATTACCAAGTTGTCTGGGTCCATAATACACTATGTACAGCAGCATTACACTATAAACATTCAGAAGCCGTTGCTTATTGGCAGAACGATAGTCTCCCAAAAAAAAACAAAAGAAAAAGAAAAAAAACACACGAGAAAACAGCAAATGTATCAAGAGCCGGACGCCCGTCTTTTCTTTTTTTTTCTTCTTTTGTTGTTTTTTAACACTAAAATGCACTGAGAGTTTTGTGAAATTTCTCCGAAGAATCTTCTCAGAGCAGAACACGTCGCCCTCCTACATCTGTGTGTGTGTCTGTGTGCGTGCGTGCGTTTGCATGTATATGTGTATATAAAAACAATACATGATCAAAGTGTCCGTAGAGTGTTGTCCCAGCATGTCAGTGCTGTGGCTTGGTAAAACATCCTGAGTGAGTCCGCTCAGGATGGCAGAGAGTTCAACGTTAAAATCCTCAAGCACGCCTATCAAAATGAGGTGGATGTCAACTGATGTGGTGAGGCGGGCGCAAGGGGCGTTTCCTGAATGCGAGCAGCGGCCCGCACTTAAAAGAACAGGAAGGAAAAAAAAAAATCAAAGGAGAAGAAGAAGAAGAAAACCCCCCCCACAAAGCCAACCAACCAGGGTTGGCCATTTATCCCCTCGTGTTGATCTGTGTTTTCGCTAGAGCTCGTCTGGCGTCGGCTGATTGGCTGATCATAAGCTGGACTCCTTGGGTGGGAGGTCCACGTTTGTCACCATGGTGACAACCGTGACGATCTCCTCGGGGCCGATGACGGGCGCCTGGCGCTGCATCTGTCCGATGCGCTCTTCGACGCAGCCGGCGGACAGGCGTGCCTCGGCCTCGTGGTCCCAGCAGTCCTCGATGGTTTCGCAAAGCATGGCCAGACCCTGTGGAACAAAGTTCAGACGAACGTTATCCAAACAGCACCACGATATCTCAGCTGGTTGTGGTTTCTGGAGTTTGAGCATGGACACACTGGAAGCGCTCTGCAGTGGCACAAAGTGGGCGGGACCTATTTATAAACTTTCAGGCAAGTGACTGAAGAGACTATCCAATGAAAGTTCATAATACTTTGTGTTGTTCTTACTCACTGTCATTTTGTCCTGTGTTATATGTTGTTTGATTATTTCAGGTGTACATCAGCTGTTCTTTTTAAATGTGCTATAGAGGGAACCATTTTAAATCATGCTGCATAAATCAAAGAGCTATGGGACAGTTTCAACAAACACTCCTCTAATTTCTCACCGTGTGTTTCTGCCAGCAGTCTCGCAGGCAGGGCCGCAGTTTCTTATGCACCACCACCTCCTGCATGTCCTCCAGAGATGGGTGCTGACCCACCTCCTCCTCAAAGGGGAGCATGTACTCATCTACTGGTCCTGGAAACATGTGCACGTGTCCAAAGTTAAAATTCGGACGGAATAAAAATAAGACAGTGTGGATAAAACCTGACTGGAGTGCTTGTGGATTTACCGTCGGCAGCGGTGCACCGTGATGCCAGCTCCCACAGGACGAGGCCAAAGGCGTACATATCGATGCGCAAAAATGAATCACGCTGGAAGTTGATTGCGCCCTCCAGGACTTCGGGAGCCATGTAACGTCGTGTTCCCACCTACAGGTTCCAAGCAGGAGTCCAAAGATCAGCACTGAGATAAATAGCTACATGACCACCAATTAAAGCAGACCCAGCAAAAACACTGCCAAATAAATGTGTTTTCACTGCTTTACTGTGATTGTCCAACTTTCAAAAATTGAAAACCTCATCATTCAAATGAATCCCTCCAGGGCTGCTTCAAAAATTTCTGGCCTATGCTGCCACCCAAAGGAGTCTACAACTACTGTCTCAAAGCACGAATAATAAGTTTCTCTCTAAAATGGATGTTGGTGATTACAGCGAAATGAACAAATAGCTTAAAAAAAAAGAGAAAAAGATCAGGCCTCAGGTCTAAATACTCAGTTTCAGTTTTCCGTTATTTTTGTCCCCGTCCCCCCCCCATTTTCCCCTTAAGACAGGGTCCAGTATGAGATAAAGAAGGGTTATTTTGAACTATAAATCACGCTAAGCTAAGATAAACTACTGACTATTGCAGTTTCAGGAGGAATTGAAGTTGTACTGAATTGAAAATTCTAGAACATAATTTAACATCAACGAAAAGACGTAATTATACATTAACAGGAAGATTCTGGAAAGTCACTGACTATTAATAGAAAGCTTCTAAAATATATTGGAAAGATTATAGAATTTCACTGTACATTAACAAAGAGAATTTCATTGTACACAAAGGGAAATATTTTAGAATTTAACTGCATTGATGGAAATGTTCTAGAATGTCACTGTACACTGACGGAAAGAATCTGACTGTACTTTGATGGGAGGATCTAAAATGTCATACATTAATGGACGTATGTCCTTTTACAATAAGGGAAAGATTCTAGACTGTAATTATTGATACTGTATAGATGATTTTTTTGTGTTATTCAACTTGTCATTTAAGATTGTTGTGCTGTGCAGTGCAAAACATTTGGAAGACTAAAATATTATAATAATGATAAACCAAATTTTCAGACAACATAAACTGACATTGGTTGCTTAACATCATTGCACAAATAAGCTGGAAACAGATGTAACTGGGTACTGCCTGTAAACATGCCTTCAAACACAGTGAAATGGTGGATGAGAGACAACTATATGAAGTTTTAAGTGTGAGCTATACCTGTCCGTGTGTGTCTCCTGCTGATTTTCCTGCCTCAAACTTCAGAGCGAGGCCAAAGTCAGCTATGCAGGCTGTCAGGTTATTCTTCAACAACACATTCTTACTTTTAATGTCCCTGAAAGAACGCACGACACAGGAAATATCCCTTTAGCCCAGTCAAACTAATACAGGAGTCTTGATAATCCACAGATGTTTATGTTTATGGCAGTGTACCTGTGAGCGATGGAGGGCTTGTGCCCGTCCTTGTGTCCTGGGATATCTTCGTGGAGGTAGGCGAGACCGCGGGCTGCTGACTGAGCGATGTGGCAGAGCTCGTTCCAGGACACCACGTTGGCCTTCAGGTAGTCTGTCAATGAGCCCTAGTGAATGAGACAGACAGAGAAGATGGGTGTCAGCGGGAAGAAAAAACAGAAACACTAACTTTACATTCAAAAATGGGCATGTAGGAAAAGGGGCCCCAAAACGTGCCCTTTGCCTGTCGCCCAGTCCACACTGCACGTGTCCCTAATTTCTGTTGTTGTTGATAAGCTGTACCTGTCCAGACCCCATGAATCCAGGCCTGGCTGCCAGACGTCCCCGTTTCTGTTCTAGCTTAATGCCAGTTTCAGGTGAGGTTATCCAGTGCCAAATATTCTGTTTCAATGGAGTTTCTCAAAGCAAGACCCCTCCCCTGAGATGACCCTACCAGGAGTTACTTGGCATCTTCAAGTCTGAGGCAAAACTCCCCTTTGGGTTGGGGGAGAGACGGTGCTCCAAGAGAGCGAATGCACAAGATCTTATTCACGTGTGATGGAAGGGCCGGAGGACGATGGAGGACAAAGCAGATCACTAACTTGTGTTTAACTGTTACAGAAGTTTTAATGTTTATCAGCTGAAATCTAGAAATGTGTGATGTTATAAATATATTCAAGAGTCAGAGTGATGGAATGAAAAGATTAATTAATAGTACATTAAAAGCTGAGCTGCATCAGAGCATGCAGTATTCTCAGTGTGGTAATGGAAATATCTCTAATGGATGGAAATTCACCAAAGCTTTTCTATTTTTTTTAGTTTGCAGCTGACTCCACAAGATAAAACAATTATACTGGATGTACAAGTTTCAATATTGACATTTTTTAGATGATTATCGAAGAAGAAAGAACTTCTGGAGCTCAATAAATCCCCTAGAGTGCAATAAATGACATTTACGACCTACAAGGCGTCCTCTTAAAACCACAGCGGATGCTTATTGTCCTCTCTGAATAACGGAGCTCTGATAACGCTGATTCAATGACCTCCTCCATGTGATCACTTATCCTTTGTCTACTCATGAAGAGCAGCATGTGCCTTACTCTTAAGTATTAGAGCGAAAAAGTAGAAATGCTACTGTAGATCTGGAGATTTGAGCATTACAAGGGAAAATTCATGCTTACATCTAATTTACTAATTTGTCTTCTGTCCTGTTAATGCTCATATTTTATATTTACTCATATTTCTGTGCTGCTGCTGTTTCCCTCACACCTTTATTGACCATTTTTTTATCATAATGAGAGTTAATAATGTAGAATAAAAAGTATAAAATATATTTGTTAATCTGTACTCCTGTTAGTGTTTTTCTTTAAATGTCATCTACAATGCACAATGACAATAAAGGTCTTGAATTTTGAATGTCAACACAACACAAGGTCACCAGTGGAGGCCAAAGGCAAATGTAGTTGTGTTGAGTGACCACTAGAGGGCATACAACTCCAACACATCATCAGCTGAGCTTCAGATGAAAGCTTTCCACAGTGTGTGTGTGTGTGTGTGTGTGTGTGTGTGCATATTCTGCGTGACAGCTTTTAATATCCTTGCAGTGGAAATATATGAAAAGATATAAATTACAGGGTTTTTTTTTCTTCGGCAAGCTGCTGCATGTGCACGGCTCCACACCATAAAGCTGCTCAGATGCATCAAACATAAATCAGCTGCGACAGACGCCAACACTTCGACACCTGCTCTTTTTAGGTCAAAGCTTAAAGACTTATGCTTGCAGAATAATTACAGTTTCCTCCTTTAAAGCTCCAGTGTTATTCCCTCTAGGAGAGCTTCACTCCACTCCAGAGCTGAGTGCCTTTCCAAGAGTTGTATTGTGAGTGTTAAAGCCTCACCGCCACACCCACAAGCTTTTAATTTTTCAACCTTTATTCACGCGATGAAGGCTCCTTAGGAACGCTGATTCAAATCCTCGGTCTGGCTGGGAAATTTCGGGCAAGCCAAGCGTACAAGAATCACTCTCCACTAGGTTGGTAATGACTCTCAAAACACAGAGGCACTTAGAGCCCCGAATGCTACAAAGGCTGCAGCATGGAGGGTGAGTGGAGTACAAAAGGGGGCTAACACAGCTCAAACCCACTTTCTAGGCACAAAAAAAAAAAAAAAAAAAAAAGAAAGGCAACATGAGGCGTATTGTAACTATAGATTAGATCTTAAGGCACCAAACAGAATCAATAAAATGTGAAGGTTTCATGCATGTTTCCCCTCTTTACCAGTGTTTACAACTTTGTTAGATGGTCGCCCTGGAGCTTTTTAGATCTGTGTGCAACTGCCCCCCCCACAAAAACCCCCCAGCAAACAACTCAATAACATACACTAAGCTCAGCAATATGCTGAGCTTACATGGACACAAACAACCCAGTTAGTGGGAGAAATCAGGCGGGAAATCAGAGAATTGTTTTACATGTACACTGTGACTGGAAAACAGATCTGAAGCGCTCCAGTTGGATGTGTTTTAAACAACACTTGCAACGGTTTCTAACCTTTTCTTCAGCTGTGGAAACTTGAGCCCAAGTTTATTGAGTTTTAACTCTTTTACTGAGATGTATACCGGCTTTGATCTCTTGATCTTACAGCTATCTTTTTAAAGGTTTGAGTGGCTGTGCCAGGTTTAAATGCAGGTGTATATCATAAATTTGATATGGATACATATGGATAAATGCTCAGTAAACATGGACTCTTATCAGGACTTGTTGACACAGTTCAAAATGGAACTAAAATAAGGTCGTATAGACATCCAGACCATCAGCTCAACATGTTGCTTGGGTAGCAACAAGAAAAAAGTAGGGATCATACCACAGACTGTATATAAAGGATGGAGACGGCCACAATGACATCAGTAACGAACACTAGTGTTTTAAACCTCTGTGTTTGTTTTTTTAAGACAGAAGTAACTATACTTTATGGAAGCGCATTTCTGCCACTGAAGAAAATTTATTTGGCAACACGTCAAAATTTATAGTTACATAAAAAAAAAAAATTGTAACTCAAAAGTTTGGGTTAGCATCTCAAAAGTTGAACTATATATTTGGGTTATTTATCTCAGAATTACAACTTGACAACTCAAGATTGTGGGTTAGCACATTGAAATTCAACGCAGTAACTAAAAAACTGATCAAAGTTTAGATGCAACTCCAATTTTGAATATCTCAAAAGTTCAACTTAACTCAAAATAAAGGTTCAAAAAATCTTGAAATTATGATTTAACTCAAAAATGTGGGTTCGTTTGCTCCACAAAGCAAAAGCAAAACAATAAAATGTGATAAGAATTTTAACAGTTAAACTAAGATAGAGCCAAAAACAGCACAGAGGGATCAAGAAGCTCTGTAAATAAAATAATTACGACTGACTAATGCAAACTTAAAAAGACTTTTTAAAATATAAATAGATGACTTATAAAAACAGTCACCCTGTTTTTTAATTTAGGACAACTGGCTATAGAGACAAAAACTGCTTTGTGGTCGCCAACGTGCTTATATCAGCTATAAATTTTGACATTTTAACATGGCGATCTATGGGTACTGACTCACTTATGTAGTCACCCTCTACTGGCCACTAGAGAAACTGCAGTCTTTAAACCCAAAGGCTGCCCCCGTGAGCACGCCTGCTACTTAACATAAGCAACAGCCTGTTTATTTTAATGAACTAAAGCAGTGATTGCACTTAAGATACCCCAGAAAAAGCAAAATTAAACACGTTTTTGTTTTTCTTTTGTTTGTCTTATTCGCTCCTCTTTATCTGATGGTCTTAAATCAAGCTGAACTCATAAAGCAATTTTTAGACCTAAATGACGTATCGATGTAAAAACATCCTGAAACTGGTTTGAAATAGATCCACAGTGTAGTAGACAAAAGCCTGGCATACAAAGCAGACTGAAGGTTCAGCATGAAGCTCAGGTCATCGAGCCTGGAGGTCTGAGACGTCCCCAAAGTGCGAGAGGTTTGATGAAGCAATGAGAAAATATACAACATATAGAGGAATGAATGCATTAGAAATACAGTCCGGTCTCCTATAGTGTACTCTGCTTTAGTGCACTCAGATTGAAAATGACTCAGTAAAGAAAAGAATATGCATCTCTGCAGCCCTCTCGGCGTACCTTGTCGTGGTAGGCGGTGATGAGCCACAGCTCCAGGTCCAGGTTGTTGTTCCTCTTCTCCGCACCGATAAAGTGGAGGATGTTTTCGTGCTTCATGCCGCTCACGCTGTAGATCTCGTACTCGTTCTGCCAAGACAGCTTGTCCTAGACACGAGCACAGAGGGAGAGATGCAGATGTTATTCATGCCGCCGTGCCACCCAATCAACAAAAACACGTACAAGCCAGGTCACGACTAGTGTTAGAAAGTTTGGGAGATGCAGACTGATTTTAGTCTATTCTTTGTTTTACATGCTGCTTTATTATTACTCATTATTAAAACAGCCGAGAAGCTCTAATTCATCTCCTAACAGAGACACTCGGCACCCAAATAATTCCAATAATATTACTCAAATATAAAACACATTTTTGCTTATCAAAAGGTCAGAAATAACAAAAAAGGGGATGAGTTATAAAGTTTCCACTAGAAAAGCTGTCAGACTTGTTGGCTACAAGTTTAATTAGCTGTTTTTCATTTATTCCCCGCTTCCAGCATGAAAATAATGGATACACTAGCCCAATTTAAAAAAAAAAAAAAAAAAGCTTATCAGAAGAATTTTCCTGTAACCAAACTAGATTTTACCCAGAAAATTAAACACATACAGCCAGAGTTGGTACAGTTTCTATTCCTTTCTATTTCCTTTTGATTTCATTTTAGTTTCAGTTACTTCCCAGAGTGGATTTGCTTGTTTTAGTTTAGTTTTTATTAGTTAAAGTTCCTCTAACAGCCACTAGAGGCTGGATCTAAAAGATTTCCAGAATTGTTAAAAAAAACGAACAAAAATGGTTTTAGCTGCTTTGGTTAGTTTAGTCCATCAGAAAAACTAGGTGAGGTGACTATTTTAATCACGCACTTTGTTTAAATGACATGAAAAGACATGTCCATAAGTGTCAAATATAAGTCCAGAATCACTCCGGTAAAGAGTAGAATTGGACAGTATTGGAAAACGTGAAAGTGGAATTTCTGGGCTTAAACATACATTCAAAAATTAAATGGATCCTGTTCCTGTTTTGTCGACTATCTACAACAGAAATGTCTTTTCTTTTAAACGGGTGCAAATGACACAATTTATTTCTTACAATTTAAGAGATGTGCTGAAATATTTATTTCATTAACTACAGCAGTATGTCTTTGATGTTCAAAATGTTGGGCACACCTGTTTTAAGACCTTAAATTACTATAAATCCCTTTCTACAGTATTTATTTCACTTCAATCGTATGTATTTATTTCTATTCTGAAAAAAGGTGGCTGCCCCTCCCTCTGGCTCTGTCTATGACTCCTTCCTGTTAAAAAGGAGTTTTTCTTTCCCACTATCGCCAAGTGCTTCATCACAGCGGGTTCGTCTGATTGTTGTTGTTTCATCTCTGTTATTGTAGGTTTTTTACCTTACAATATGAAGGGCCTTATTTTTTTTGACTGTTGTGATTTGGTGCTATATGAATAAAACTGAATTGAATAAACTGTCATATATCAAACATGATAACTTTTTGACATATGAAGGCAGCGGTGACAGGCTACAGTCATTAGTGAAGATATGTGGACAGGCATTTGATAAATGATTAATACTCACAATGTGTGTGTTTTTGAATCACCTCCTTTACTTCTTATAGTTGTTGCTTTTTTTTATTTAGTTTTGCCTTTATTTGATAAGACAGTGAACATTTTTCCTTTAGTACTTTACTTTGTGGGGGTGTAAGAGTTGTCAGGCTAATGTAACAGTTGTAGTAAAAAAACAAAAAGAAGAACCATCAGCACGTGTACCTGGATGGGAAAGATCTTAACAGCCATGTATTCGTTCAGCAGTTGTGCCTTCCACACACAGCCGAAGCGCCCCCTGGCTTTCACCTCGATCAGCTGCAGAGGTTTGTGTCCCAGAATTGGGGACGGGGGTGAGGGTCCGGGATCCTGCAGAGAGATAGAGACGCAGGTGTTATTCTTTATTCTTTTTATTTATTTATTTATTTCTTGTCCAGAGCATTAAAATAGCACCGGGCTTACATTGAAGGTGACCGGGCTGTTTGGCTCACAGTGACAGCGTGCCTGAGGAGCTAAGGCCAGCAGAATTGCCAACGTCTCCACATCTTAAATCTTACAACTTACATTTATAGACTTCTTCCACAAAGTGGTGCCTCGGTGCTTTATCTACTTTTAAATTTCTGTTGTTTCTAATGAGGGAAAGTCCGCTTCAGGAGAGCTGCACATTTAAGTTTAGCCTCCATATGACCGTGTGAACACGGCATACCGAGCAGGGTTCGGATACATTCATTTTAAATTCAATTAACCCCCCCGAGGAGTTGCATTTGCTCAAGTTTACAGAAGCAGGTTTGTAACTGGAGGGTTGCCAGTTTAAATCCGAGAAACAGCAGATGAAATGTGTGCGCTGGCGGTGGTTGGAAAAAACAAAACAAAACCTGGAAGATTAACCGCTGAGCAAGGCACACAAAGAAATTGGGCAAGGGTTTAATTATGGATTTAATAAAAACATTTAAGATCCAAAGGCGGCGGGTCAGACCGCATGCGTGTGCTGTGCGTTCATGCTAATCCCACACAAACAAAAGTGAAAGAGAGTAAAGCCAAGTGTTCCAAATCTAAAGTAGGTTAAACACAGCTGGTGATCGGGATTAAGCTGATCACTTTCACATGTGACTTCACAGAGGAGGACAGAGGGCGAGCAAGGATAGCGAGACCTGGAGAGAGAGAAAGCACGCGAGAGACGGAGGTGGAGGAGGACGAGGGTGGGGAAGAAGGTTAAAAAGAAGCATGCAGTGCAGGAGTCACATTTCCAAAGGATAAAAGGTAGAGGAGAAAGAGTAGCACATGACTGATGGCGTTTTATGAAACCAGATACGCTGCTGTAAAACCTCGACTTTAGCTGCATGCCTCTGCTGTCAGTAAGAAAAGAAGAAGAAGAAAAAAGAAGAAGAAGGAGCTTTTTTTCCCTTCGCGATGTTCATGTTTTCACTTGAACTGAAGGCTTACAAGGTGCCTGATGAGCTGCAGCAAGTTTCAAGACCCCGAGGCCTGCAGGATCCACTCAGACGCGACGATAATATATCAGGAGTGCACTCGTGTCACTCCGAGTGTTTCGCTAAGCTCACGTAAAAGAAAGAAAGGGTTTCTCTTTTGAGTTTCTGCTGGATTTAACAGATTTAAGAGCGCTGCTCTAACCCACGAGGTTACAGAAGGAAAAGAAAAACGTGCATTTCAGGGCACAAATATTACCTCATTTCTGGATTTACCATCCAGGGTTTTTGGCATACGACCTTTCTTAAAGCCAGATCCAAGCCGCACACCAACTGTTAAAAATGAGCCCATGCCAAGGAGCGTTTAACAGCAGGAGCCGTTAAAAAAAAAAAAAAGCGCAGAGGAAGCGGCTACGGCAAGATTACTGCGGTTACAGGAGCAAACTGTGTATCCTCTAGTAACATTTATGAATTAGATTTTTATCAAGATGAAATTGAACTCTGGCCTTTAGTGCACACAAAACAAAGCGCTACTGTGTGGCTGAAGAAGCCTTAATGTGCATTTCACTAAATCTCATCATTTTATTACGTTTTGGCAAACACAAGACACTGTTTGAGAGGGTGGGGGTAAATCAACAAAGTTTTTAGAAACACAGCAAAATAACCTCAGCTGCCTCTTTTTCTTGGAGAAGTTGACTTTAAAGCAAACAAAAAGTGGCAGATTGTCTGGTCGGCTCAGAAATATTTTGCATACATCAAACTATTTTTTTTAACTACATATAATTAAATCTATGGATGCAGATAAAGAAAGGCTACAAACAAATTAAATTCAATTAAGTTTTGTTCCTTCTGCAGTGCAAGAGGACTTTTATCTAGTGAACACACGCCTACAACGCATCCTTCGTCAGGTCCATACTGAGCTAATCTTGTTTAATTTTGCCTCTGTACACCACCACAGTGGGTTTTAAATCAAACAATCAAGATATGATTCAAGTGCACAGTTCTGGTTTTGATTCATTGCATTTACCTGTTCAGTAAGTACAGCCATTTTTACACACAATTGTATGTGTCTGAAATTATGTTCCGAGCACCTTTATGAAACAAATAAGGTGCTGTCCAGGTTTTCCATCAGGCACATCTATTGCCAGGGACATCGGTTGGCTTTAAACCACATGGCTGTAGGCTAAATCCATTATAGATTTGGCCCAACTTTATGGCTTCCATAGGAATTAAGAGGGGGAGCAGCAGCCAAGCGCTGCTAATCAAATGCACTTCATTAACTGTTTATCAGCAAGTGTGAGCATCTCTATTAAAGCTCAAGTTTTGGTAGATTGCTGGAAGTTACAACAAGTTAACTCCAAGGTGAGACCATGCAATGTTCAGGTAACCATAACCCCCCCCCCCCCCCCCCCCCACGATCTGCATCTCAGACTCTACAGGCATCAGTTAGCATGTTAAATATTAATTCATGACAGTACAATTGGAAAAAGACTGAATGAGTGTGGGTTGCTTGGAAGGGTTACAAGAGAAAGCCTATTCTCTCTAAAAGATCACGGCAGCAGGTTTCTAAACCCCCCATCTGAAAAATCACAAGAGTTCTGGAACGATGTCCTTTGGACAGACAAGACCAAAGTGGAGATGTTTGGTCATGATGCACAGCTCCACATCAACACAAATACCTCATACCAGCTGTTAGTACGGTGGTAGAGGTGATTTGGATTTGTTTTGCAGTGAATGAGTCGACCATGAACTCCTCTGTATACCAAAGTATCCTAGAGTCAAATGCGAGGCCGTCTATCTGACAGGGTCATGTAACAGGACAATGATCCCAAGCAAAGCAGCAAATCTACAACAGAATGGCTGAAAAGGAAAAGAATCAAGGTCCTGCAGTGGTCCAGTCTAAGTCCAGACCGCAACATGATTGAAATGCTGTGGTGGGACCTGAAGAGAGCTGTGCATAAGCAAACCTCCACAAACCTCAATTAACTGAAGCAATGCTGTAAAGAAGAGCGGGCTGGAATTCCTCCACAGTGATGTGAGAGGCTGATAAAGTTACACAGAAAATCATTACTTCAAGTTATTTTTGCTAAACGTGGCTCTACTGAATTCAAGACTCTTTATTTTCAATTATGCAAGCAAAATGAAATCATGGGGTGTACTGCATTTATTACAAGAGTGCAGAGTCTGGTGAAACCTTTCACATGACTGTATATGACTGCTGTGTTATTAGCACCTAACAAGAGCTATTATAGTTTATTTCATTCTAATTAATGCTTTTAAATTTAACGTTTGACTTTTCTTTTAATTTAATTTAGTTTCAGGTAGTTTTCAGAGCGGATCTTCTTTAGTTTTTGTTGCTTGAAAATTTTAGTTTTTTACTGTTTCAGTGTTAGTTTCAGACTTTTGTGATTTTAATTTCCCAAGCTCACAAAATTGTTTCAAGTTTTGTTCCCTAAAGGTCTAATTTTATTTTTATTTTAGTTAACTTTAGCATTGCATTCACACCTAGTTTTAGTTTACTATAATAACGTTGCACCTCAAACCAAAAATTCCACAGAAACCTCTTAATATCCATCAAACGGATTAAAGTCGAGGTCTGAAAACAGACATTTATGATGGAGACGTGTTGCAGTCATGAGGTCTGTCTCGAGAAGGTGCACGTCAAACGGCCTTTTCTCTAGGACCAAGCTGCTCCCCAGGGATCGTGTTTTCAATTTGCAACATCTAAAAGCGTGTAAGAAAAAAAATAAATGAAATAATTGCTGCTGCTGCTTTTGGTAGATATATAGAGCAGGCTGCCCATTTCTTCTAGGCAGTGCGAGGGGAATGGAGGATTGGAATGGGAACTGGTGTGTTTACTTAAAGCCTTTTCCCTCTAACAGAGAGCTGTGAGGCAGACCTGCTGTCTGCACACTGCTTTCACACCAAATGCCAGCCAAATGACGAGGAAAATTACCCACCACGGTGCAGAGGTTGGATTTCAGAGCGGCCCAAACGCTCTCTAGATGGCAGCTTGAAAACATTTTTAAGAACACATTGTACTGACCAAAATAATCAAAGTATAGTTTCACACAAATGTTTCTATGCATCTGTTTTTGATACTGTTTTTAAATATAGGCATGAACTTTCAATGAGGATCAGATGAACTCAAAACTTCTTTTTTTTTTTTTTTTAAACAAATCATTTACTTGCCTGGTCCATGACTGGGGAGCACGTACTGTACTCACAGAAAGCTAGCTTCCAGTTTGGCGGCTGAGCCTTACTGATATTATTAACTAAAGTCGAAGGATTTGGCAGGCTGTTATTTCAGACCTTTGTGCATCAATGAACTTGACAACCTCCTGTCCTTTGGCAGGTGGGATAGGTTAAAGAATAACTGGACAGAAATCTGATTTCTCCCAGTCTGGACTTTTAGATCAACCTGCAGCAGCAGCAGGCAGGATAGATGATTGAAAGTGTGGTGTGATGTGCTTCTATAGCATCACATAAGAACCTTTAATTATATGAGTGAAATAATAGAAAATAAGCAGTGTTTTTCTTTTCGTGTACAACAGAAATTGATGGGGACAACTTGTTGTATATAAATGTTTCTGTTCACTTTCTTTGTAAGTTGGACTGTGTATAATCAGACACAGATTCATTACCAACTGTGACGACCTTACTCACAATTATGTACTCTATTCTATGGTTAACTGAACGTCTTTATGTATCTGACGCCTCGGTAACGGGAATTTGTTTATATATGAAACCATTCAATTATTGTTGTTAACTGAATTTAACTGAATTTAATGTCTTTCCGCATCTGTTTGTGTTGCTTCCCTCTTAGTCAGGTTTCCTTCTTTAACAACTTAACTGCGCTAATGCGTTGACACCGTGCAGCCCCACGCACGGCGCCATCCACGTTAACTCGCTAACAGATATTTGCCGCATTAATGCGGTTATGCTGTTAACGTCATTTTGACAAGATTAACGTTGACGGCACTAATAAAAAATATAAAATAAAAAAGACAAGGTGAATTAGTCTATCTTGTTTTGGAAGCATCTGCTGGATGTTTTAATGTATACGCAAGTAAACGTTTCTGTTTAACAGCATCCTCCTTTCTCTAGTGTGTTTTATTAATCTCTGACTCTCTTCCACAGCAGGTCTTTTATCCTGTCTTCCTTCTTTCACCCCAACCGACTGCAGCAGATGGCCGCCCCTCCCTGAGCCTGATTCTGCTGGAGGTTTCTTCCTGTTAAAAGGGAGTTTTTCCTTCCCACTGTCGCCAAAGCACTTGCTCATAGGGGGTCATATGATTGTTGGGTTTTTCTTTGTATGTATTATTGTAGGGTCTACCTTACAATATAAAGTGTCTGTTACTGTGATTTGGCCCTGTATAAATAAAACTGAATTAAATTATATCTGATTTATGATCCTAACCTATTTAAAGGCTCCTTGAAGGTCATGCCTCAACGTTGACTTTGCAAGTGTATGCAAAGCCCGTGTAAAAAAATCTCACTATTAAGAGTAAACATTCCCATTCAAGTACATAATCCTAGCTAGAGTGGCTGCTGTAGGCCTGGCCTATTCTGGCTGTCGTTCATCTGTAATGGCTGTAGGCTGTCAGTCTGCTGTTTACCTCAGCTGTCAATGTGTATTCATATCTATTTACTCTTTAAGAGGCTGTAAAACTTTGTATGTTGTATGTATAAAACTTTATACTTTTAATGGTTATGAGAATGCATCAGAAAAATGACTAACTATATATTTAAACTGAGCATTTTTGCCATCTTGGTGTTTTAAAACATTATGAGACCACTGAGGGGTGAGCCTGACTCAAGAATACCTTGCTTTCATCATCCTTTTTGACTCTAATGGGGACCACAACTTAGAAAATGAGCATTACAAGACTTTAAAGTTTTGATTTTTACCATGACCTAAACAACAAAGAGAAATGGTTCAGCCTTCTTTCTCTTCGTGGTAACTGGTTAATTCCCTTTCTGGTTCAAACCTCCATTCCAACCAATGCCAAGCCATCAGATGTTTGTTGAGTAACTGCATGTATGAAACCACAGCCTCAACACTGGTTTCGCTCTGTGTACAGAGATACCAATGTAAGACTCTGAATCTGCCTTACGACAACCCAACATCTGATGAGGTCCAGAGAAGGTGGGGTGAAGATTATCATTTCTTTCCAGAATCAGGAAAGTAGAACGGGGGCGAAAAAAAGAATAAACAGAATAGCTTAGCAGTAAATATGAGTGGGGACACTTTTCAGTGAAAATAGGTCAACAAACACTTGCTATTGAAGGACTCTTTATGCCAGAAAAGAGGATGAAAGCAGTTTCTAGTACATCCATTAAAAAGGAGTTATTATGCTTATTTTCTTGTTAAATATATCTCGTTCCAGAAGTGGATGCTCATAATAAACATGAAAAGCAAAGTTAAAAATGATGAGGTCAGAGTAAATACAAGTAAGAGTTTGTAATACTCTTTGCTTTATATGATGTCAGGAGGGCACAAAAGCCTGACCTACCTGCTGTTCAAACCTTGTGTTTATATGGAACAGCCAATCAGATGAAAGTTTCTGAAAATGTCTCGTTTCAGAAAGAAGATGAATTGAGGGGCTGAATTAAGGGTTACTTTCAACTTGGAATCACACAAAGCTACTCTATTTGAGTCCGAAAATATAAATGAGGAGCTGTAAACGAGAAAAACATGTCCACTTTAAGCTCACTTTCTGATATGATTGTTATTCTGATCATGGTTTCGTTAACAAAATCAGGCTATAATACAAGGACACGAGCTCTGTTCACTGTTACAAAACAGTTCTCTAATTTGTCTCAAGTCAAATTCCTGTGTCTTTCCTGGGCTTTGTAGTCCAACATTTTAAATTCCGATTCCAATTTGACAATAAAAGTATAATTAGAGGAGTTGTTGTGTTACATAAGCTTGCAAAAAAGCAATCAAGAAAAATTCCAGTGCATCTATCGCTCTTGGCAGTATAACTGATTATGATTCTGTTCAGTATTTAAATCAGCTCAGGACCATTTTACCGTGCATAGTAATTTGTCAGAACAATAAGCTCTGGTACATTTTGTTCTGACTGAAAATTAAAACTGATTTGGTGTTGATGTGATCAATAAATCGTCAGTAAACACATGCATGGTATTAACTTTTCCTCAGCCTCGCCTGTGTTGGGTTACAGTGAAACTGAAAAGTATTTGATGCTCACTCTGATCACAGAAGGATGTGGCCATGCTCAAAACCCCAATGTTGGCAAAAAAACAAAAACGTATGAGAACGTCATCTTAAAACCCTAAAGATATAAGCCACTATGGATTTGCCTGATAAGCATCAGACACAATCCTGAAGACGACCTGTCATTGCAGGACGCTCTTCTTTTCTCCATCGCTTCTGAAAACTCGTCTTTCTTCTGGGTTTCAGCCTGACGAGGGGGCCCAGCCCGCCAGGCGTCCTGTGGGAGTCACCGGATCCCTTGTCCGATCGCAGGGCGCTGTGGCCTCAAATGGGGGCGCATTACACTTAGTCAGCAGACCACAGGAAACAGGAAAACAGAATCTGCTGCTTCACGCCGTTCCTCCCAACCCTCAACCATCTCCTATGGCCTAATCAAGTTACACCTTCATCTATTACATCAAAACAGGTCTTTCAGTCTGGTTTGGGTGTCCTGGGTTTAGGTGCAGATAAGTAGATCTAACAAAACCAAAATGCCAAGCTTGGTTTTAGGACAATGAGTAGGTATTCTGGCTAAAACTCCATTATTGTAAGGTCATTTCCTGTTGTTGATATGGCCGTAAAGCTTGAGACCATGTCAACAACAAAAAGTTGTTGACATGACCTTAAAGGAGCAAGGCCAGGGACTAAAATCCCCGAGTTATTTAGTGAGTTACTTTTTTTCCCCAGAAAGGTCTGGCGCCATACTTCGACTCCAATTTGTTAAATTTTGAGCCAAGGTACATTTGCAAGAGGCTTATGCTTCCCTTGTACTTAAGCAATTTACACTCTCTCACTTGAAAAATGTTCCAGATAAGTGGCAAAGCTCCTACTTATGTAAAAACGTATCTGTACTCCTCCTCAGTCTGCAAATGAGATGGAAAAGCAAGCCGCAGTTTCAGTTTCAAACACCTCTGCCATCTCTGCATGGAAAAATGGTGAGCCATAGGTCTGAGCAGATACCATTCTGGAAACTGGGTCACATCACACACAATGTGTTACATAAACATCACAGGTGGAGATTCATACAAAGAAAAATATAAAAGGAGGGCTGCATTCAGAGCCGCGTTGGCCATTTTCCGCCATGCACAATGCATCTTCAGCAAGAAACAATTAAAAAATAAAATAAAATACACAACCATCCACCCATGCAAACAATCCAGGCACAAAAAAGAAAAGTCAACTAAAGAAGACACAAAATGGTGGTCTGGGATTGAGGTGGAGAATTCATACCAAGCTCTGAACCCAAAAAGGAGGGGAAAACTAACAGTGTTTTCATTTAAACTGCTCTTACCTCCACCATAATGTGAAAGGCGTGCTTGTTGAAAAGGAACATAAGAAGCAAACAGAGAAATTATTGCTATCTTCTTTCAGTTAGTGGATGAAATAGAGGCAGATAAAAAAGCAGGACATGATAAGTCAGCCCTGAATAACCTTTTGTTCCCCTCTTGCGCTCCAGAGCAGGGCTTCTAGTTTCTTATCCCACATGGATCATGAAGAGGTTAATAAGCATGGCTCCAAAGGCAAGATGGTACATTTTAGGAACTTAAAATGATGCTGAAAATAGAGACTGAATGATGTGTGAAAAGAACAGAAGATCACAGTGAAGCCGAACAAACACAAGTTAACAGCAACAGCACGCTGATGTCAGACACACAAAACTTTCCCGACAGAAGTCATGTAAGAGGCAGAAAGGTTGAGCTCAGAGAGTCAGACCTTCAGCTGAGGACACCAACATGGAGCTACAGAGAAATCAGACATGAAAAATATGCCACTCTCAACTAACGGCTGCTTTTATCTTGAAATAGATGCTTATAGAAGTGGAACTAGGGCTGGGAGATTGGATCAATATATCCAACAAGGTCTAAGTTAAGTTTGGAAGCGTAAAGCTAGTCGGTTAGTTTTAGGCGCTAAAATTAGGCGGTAAAATTTCAGTGATAAATATTACTTACAAAGTGTGATCAAGTTTTTCTAAGCACTGGACTATGAGAACTGGTAAATCTGCTTAGTTAACATAAGGTTCCCTTTTTGTAACTTTACTTCTCTTGTCTTTCGCCCTACTTTCCAACTGGTTGCTAATACAGCCAATCCCTCAAGTCTATTATTAAATTTTTGCGCGGGCTTTTGGTGTTATGCTAATTTAGTGCTCTGCCTCCTGACAATGAACTTAGTAAATCAATGTGGTGAACAAGCCTTCTTCTTTTAACTTAGCTGAGGGTAAGTTGATAGTTTAACACAGTGACTGATGGACAGTCCCATTAGTAATAGTAGAACAGACAAATGTAGCGCTCCTGGAGACGATTTTATAGTGTAGCTGATATTAAGTACTGCCGAGTAAAACTTAAAAGTTTAAAACTTTTGAAATAACAGTGTACAATGGGCAAGCTAGCTGCCTCAAGTATAAGATAGCACATGTTGCCCCCAGCCATTTGTTTATTTAACTGAAGTCAATGGGCCACGTGTAAAAATAACTGGAGATTTTATTACAAAATCTGAGTTGATAATGATTTAAATACAAAATTCATTCTTTGTAAAGCCATCCAGAGAGGCAGTCGAGCCCTCTGGCAGGCTGGTGTTGACGCCCTAATGCTTCTAATTTAGATGGTGCGTAATGTCGGCCTTTTATCTTTTTGGTTTAAAACAAAAATAATCCAAAACAGGTGATTTGGATCAGCACATCCAACCTAACATGTTGGACTGATGGTGACCATTTGGAAATGTCAAAATTCTGCCTAAGCCGACACACAGCAGCCCCAGAATTATACTGAAGCACACGTCTGCATATGAAACGATCCCAAACACTACACATGAACTCTATCATGTAAGAGTTCAGACACATTTTAAAGGCCAGCTGCTTTGTCCAACGAAAACAGAAAGAAAAAACGCAGTAAAGCAACAATCAGGTCAATATCAGCTTTGGATTTCTCTAACAGCACCTGCCAGCTTCATTTTTGCATCAAATGAGTTAATAAGACATGGTGTAGAGTCCACTGATCCTTTAGGACTTCTTTGGAAAGCTGCACCCAGACAAACAAGATGTAAGTAGCTCCATAATAAAGCAATTGATGAGATTTTGGTCAGAATCGATTGCTAAGATGGATAGAGATGAGAAAATAGGGCCCATGTTGAAGGAGAAAGAAAAAAAAAAGAAAAAGAGGCTAGACTTATGCTTAAATGCTGCAGCTCCAGGCCTCTTCGTGTGAAAGCTGTGGGTCTGTGTACTCAGACAGAATCAATTCCAGTTTGCCTCCACTTCGCACTGTGGTGTGAATAATGGAGGCTTGGTGGCAAGTATGCAGACCATGATGGACCGCAGCCATCATGACATAATGACAGAGTGCGACAGAAGGACTTTGGCGCATGAAATTTTCTGCGTTTAACACTGGGTTTTGTCATTTTAAGGTTTGGGAAGACGGCTAATTAAACAGAAAATCCAACACATTATTTTTTTTGTATGCTAAACCCACACTGATGCAAATCTGCCGCCTATATGAGAAAGAAAGGCCGGAGCTCTTTTTGTTTTACTAGGTATATTTCATTTCTGGTGCCTTGTCTTGTAAAATCAGGGAGCACAGCCGTGATAATGGATCCAATAACGATCATTAAGTGGGAACAATTACTTTTGCATTGTGAAGACTGCATGTTTCATTACCTAGCAGAGAAAACTAATGGTGTTTTTCTTTAAATGACTAGAAGGCTCCTTCGCTGAGGAGAGAACAAGTTCAAAGCTAAAAATGTGCAGAAATTCTTAACAAAATCACAAAACAAAGGAAATATTCAGGACAGAGTTTTCTTTAACTATGCAACAGCCTCCTGTTATTCAAATCCTGACTGAAAACATCTCTCTCGCTGACCCTTCAGTTTCTGGTTAGGTTCAACTTGGTGTCAGTGTATCATCAAATAATGGGTTTGTTGTTTTGGTTGCTGATGGTCTTATCTTCCTTTAAAAACATTCAATTCCTTTAATTTTAATGCCTTCAGATGCCGGTAACAATACTTCCCTTGTTGTGTTTGATCTGAGATCATCTGTCAATACTTGCATTAGACTGGATTAAATCTCATCTCATGGGCAAAATGTTCTCAGTCTCTATTAATCGTTCCTTTTCAGAAAAGGGCTCTTAAACAGATGTTTGATTTACCATTTGTTTGCGGATGACATCCGGTTGGTCTTTCTTTCTGACCTTGCTGATCTAAATAACTGCCTGACTGCCATCAGGTCTTAGTTAAGTGCTTAACCTCTACAGTTAAATTTTAGCAAAACAGAGACTCGTAACAACTGTTCCAGATAGCACCATATCAAAGATCAAATAATGCCTTGGGTCTGCCAAGCTCCTCTGTTAAATCCAGCTCATGTAACCTTGAGGTTATCTTGGACAGCTTCCTGTCAGGATCTAATTTTTTTCCATCTACGTAAGGACCATTGCTAAGTCTATTCTTGTGAATTCCAAGCTGGAACTGGAGAAAACTGCTCATGTTTTTCATCTCTTCTCAATCAGTTACTGTAAAAGTCTTAACAAATCGTCTCTGAATCAACTTCCATCAGTCCAAAATGCTAATCATCTCTTTTCAATTTCCAAATTCTTTTCACTGGGTTTCTGTCAGCTTCGGATTTTATTTGAACTTTTAAAGCTTTGAATAGTGAGACAATCCCTTCAGAGATTTTACTGACCTATTCTTCCAACTGGTCCTTTCTGTGTTTGGATTACTGGTGTTGCCTTGTACTAAATGTTCAACACAGGGCCTTTGGGACAGGCTTTTAGCTTCTATTATAGAGTAGGTAACCCCGAGCAACAAGGAACCTTTACTTATGTAAGCATATTGAGACTGTTTTTAATTAACACAATCAGCTTACTTTTACAACATTTTTGATTTTAAGATGTCTGATCAGACTTCCGGTTTGGCGGGTCGTGTGATGGCTGTGTAGGATAGTTGCTCCCGACATTTTTTCTACCCCAATTTACCTAACTCGAAACATAAAAAGTTTGGATTTATCTTTGTGGGGTACTATACCAAGGAATAGAAATGCCCAGAAAATCCAAGAAAAAGGATGTAGGAGAACGTACTGAAGCGGAAGAAGATGCTTCGTCGCAAGCTAGCAGCAATATGGAAGAAGACCAGCAACCCGATGCTAACGCCACAGCGAAGGACCACCCAGCTACGATAGACATGATATTAAAAGAATTACGTGCTTTTAGAAAAGACACAAATGATCAGTTTAATGCTATAAGGGAGAAGGTCGTCGGCATTGGTATAAGACTCGACGAAGCAGAGGGACGCATAGACGTAATGGAGACTCGAATCCAGGCCTCGGAGGAGCTGCTAATTGAAATGGCAAATTTTCAGTTGCGATGCGAATCTAAGCTACTGGAATTAGAGGGACGGTCACGTCGCAAGAATCTTAGAATATATGGCGTGAGGGAAGGGGAAGAGGACAAATTTCCATCCGTTGTCAATTTTGTAGAGGTTCTATTTGAAAAGACAATGAGTCTCTCCCGCCCCACGGTGTTGGGAATTGAAAGAGCACATCGAGCCGGTGGCAAAAACCCCCCGGAAGGAGCCCCTCCACGCTCAATTGTAGTTAAACTCGCAAGTTATCGTAACAAAGAAGACATTATTAAGAAGGCCTGGCAGGCTAAGGGCTTCAACTTTATGGATTCTAGGATATATGTGGACAATGACTATGCCCCGGAGATACAAAGAAGAAGAAAGGAATATGCGACAGCGAAGAAGGTGCTTAAAGAGAACAATATTCGCTTCCAGACGCCTTTCCCGGCCAAGCTAAGGGTGTTCTACAGAGAGGGAATTGTGACATACAACACGGCGCACGAAGCGACTACCGATATGGTGAAGAGGGGATTATCGGTAGAAGTTGTGAAAGACAGAGACTCATTCTTGGATCAAATAAAACAGCACACTTGGCAAACAAGTACGAAGAAGAAAGGTGGAAACTCGACTCCAAAGCTGGGTTTCAAGGAACGCCTTCAGATATTTAGGCACCAAGATGACAGTGGATAAACAGCAAGTGTGTGACGGAGCACTATACTAGAGGTAAACTCAAGAATATTGAGACCTAAGATGAACTGAGAATATGAATTTTATTTCGATTTACTTGTTTTGTTATATAATTAGTTAATCTTATAAAGAGGGCATATAAAATTACATTAAAGTCGGGTCATTTATTTGCACAATAAGTTGGACCCTACAGACCACTGGGCTTTCGGCCTGTGTGCCGGAGAGGGCACTCTTCCACAAGTGGACAGAAGAGTTTTTCCCTCACCAAATATAGCTAATATAGCGATTATGTTTTTGGAAGTCAACATGATTATATGTTTTCGTTGTATAATGTTTTTTTGGGTTTTTTTTTTTTTTTTCTTCTTCTTTTCTTTTTTCTCTTTTTTTTTCTGTTTTGGGGGAGTACCTTTCGATCTTTGGCTATGTACAGAGATTGGAATTATATATGGAAACACTACATCCGGTTAAGGAGACCCGATCTTGTTTGAATCTCTGTAACTATATATGCCACATTTCTGAATCGTTATGTGTTTATATGTATATGTTAGTATGTATGAGACTACAAGTGAACACATATGTAAGTAGGTATGTGTATGTATGCTTAAGAATATGGGTGTGTGAGTGAATATGTGTGTGCGAGTACATACACACTAGAGGGTACACCCGTCTGTTTTTCTTATTTTTATTTATTTATTTTTTTATTATTTACGTCTGTTCTTGATTATATGTTTATTTTGGATTATTTGTGTTTATATAGGTTGTTTAATAAAAAGAGAATAACAAAAAAAAAAGATGTCTGATCAGCTGGAAATACTGATGAAGAAGTATTTCCAGCGTAAGTGGCTTTACTGTTAAAATCTGAACAGTTCCTGTTATCTTGAGTCGAGCTGACTGAAACCTCTCCACCACTTTTAAGTGAATATGACATTTTTGAGAAAAGACATAAGGATAGCACTACTGCAAAAAACTAAAAGCATGCAGAAAAAAATATTTCATCTCAATAAAGCCATAATTGTATGCAAATGTTATTAATTCCACAGCCCTACTGACAAAGAATCCATTTAATAGTTGACATGTGTATGAAATCTAGGGTTTACAAGGGCTAGAGAAAATATTAGCCAAATGCATGTTGGTAAATGTGGCACAAATCATAAGTGGAATTAATTTCCATTTCATTTATATTTATAAGATTAACTTCAAGGTGCTGTCCCCAAGTGGAAAGGAGAAACTCCCTTTGAACAAGAAGAAACCTGGAGGTTTTTGTCTGTGTGGTGACACCTATCAGGAGATTACTGCAGCGAGTCCTCATGCCCTCAGCAGTGGTGACATCACTGCTTGTGGTCGAAGTGACCGATGTAGTGTGCACAAATGGGCCGTTAACATTTCTGTTGGTGGTGTGTATGCAAAGAGAAAAAAAGCCCTTAAAGATATGTAGTTCACGAGTGGGCGTTTGTTCCAAAAACACTTCCTGACTCTGCAATTCTTTTTATTGTTGTCCTCATTTCACAAATCAGTGCTTCAGTTAATGATCTGTTAGCATTTTCAGGTCCAGATTCAGGGGTTTTAAACACTCAAGAGGATATTAATAAGACATATACGTCTTTGTCTCTCTGGCTGTCTGTTCAGACTGCAGCTGCCTGTTTATGACATAATCGCATTGCTACTCATTTTAATTAGAGATTCAGATTAAATGTGTGCAGTGTGATGCAGAGCTCTGACATTTTACAAGATGAAGCAGTGTAGCTGGCACACGGATGCTGTTAGGGAGCGAGGAAAATGCTCCGAACAGGTATGATTAATAACTAGAACGACTTCCCAAACACACAGGACACTCTGAAATCCAACTGGCAACAGGTGTGGCCAATTTGTTGCTGTCACATTAATAATAAATGACCAAGAAGAGCGCATTATGCTCGGGTGTCGATGCGAGCATGACCAAGAATAAAACATCTGCTGATTTTTACATTTTCCCCAGAGTGGCTGAGAGCTGATATGAAATGAGGTGGCAGAAGTTTTCACTTGATGGATGTCTCTTTCAAAAAAATCCAAACAAATTATTCTAATTTAATCTGACAAAGTGTTTTAACTGCGAATTGGAGGAAGATGTTGACAATTTTTCATTCGCCCGTGGACCACTTTTGCATAGATAATACAATACTGGAAATTTTCTGGCATACTTTTTAAGTTTGCTTTCCAGAGTTAGATGAAGAGTTCTCTGCCATTTACAAAGGCAAATTCTTATATTAAGCATGACGAAAATTTAAAATAATGAAGTTCAGGCTTCAGACTGCTCAAAATGCAAACGTTTAGTTAGTTTTTCAACTTTTAGCTCTGTGTGACATCTCGGATATAGGAAATTAGGCTCCACCCACCAGCTATTTGTGAGGGGCAGCCAATTAGAAGAAAGATGGCTTAAAGACGGAGGAGACAACAGATTTTTGCTACCTTTAGAGGCAGAAACTACTCAAATTCTTTGAGCTCCAATAAAATAACCAGGGTGGCTGCTCTGGAGTCCAAGAATCTATGAAAAAGAGCATTTATAACGCTTAATTAGCAGGTATACCATGGTCTGACATACAGCACTGCTATAACTTTGGATATAAAAGAGAAGATGAAATATCAGCGACGTTTGGAGGGTTAGTGAAAGTGGGCTAGCTAACGACTAGCTACTACCTGGTGGCTATCTACAGAGCTATGGTTAGCTACTGTAAACACAGTATAGCAGGGATGATCTTAATTTCAGAGAGGCGCAAATATATGTCGAGAAAAATAAAGATACTATGTAGCGGCAAAGTTGGGGCCATGTGAGCGATTCTTTTCTGAAACAGATCCCTCAACAGTTTTGTGGGACTCGTTACAATTAAAAGGGAAAGCAGGTTAAAAGACAAGAGGCTCATCGTCAAACACAGAAGACAGGTGGACCCGGAAACAGGGTTGATATGTCGTCACTTAACAAGCAGACAGGACACCTTTAAATGCCTCACTTCATCGAGCAGGTGTTGCACGTCCTAAATGAGTAACCTCTGTTGTAACAGAGGGTGTCTGTGGTGTTTTTTTGTCCCCTTCAACAACTGAATTGCTAGCAGCCGTCCTTGATGACTTTGCAGGCTGTTTGAGTGATTGTCGGAGTCACCTCTGCTTTTATTTTTTTAAAGCGGCGCCCGTGGTGTAACTGAAAAACATCAACAGCACCACACACATACGAAAAAGAAAAAAGGCAGCAGAAATAAATCCCTCCATATCTCCTCTCCCCACTGCACCCACCTCTCTCCTCTCCATCTCCTAAATTGAAAAAACAGGTTTAATCAATTGCAAAATAAGCAACGGACACAAAAGTGGCTGCAGAGGGGAACCGCAAGCGCACCTCCCGTTTGTTTTACCCACCTTCACGCAGCGGGCGAGTGGAGTTTACCTCATCGCCCTCTTCCAGAAATGCATATTAGCTGACTTATAAATACATTCCTTGTGAGTTGAGTGACCTCCTTTTGCTTCCCCTCTCCTGTCCTTGCACACCTACTCATTCATGCAATAATGCACTCCTGCACGCACACAGAGGGTTACACACATGCAGCATGACTCCATTTGTTCCACCCTGGCTATTTTATTTCATTTCACTCCCCTCTGATTTTACAAATCTTATAGGTGCTGCATTTTTCTAATCCCCTCTGTATCATCTTTTGTTATCTGATCCACTCTTTTCCCCCCAGTGCTGATCTTGTTTTGTTTTCTGTTGTTTATTTATTCATTTATCTGCTCCCAGGTAAGATGCTTCATAAGCTTCTTAGCGGTGTTGTTTTTCCATCACCATTGGTATCCAGATTGCATTGTGTTGCTGTCTTTTTTATCCTCTTCCTGCCGTGCTTTAGCACCGTGCAGATACAATAGCCAAGTTAAGAGAACTGCATGTCTCTCTTCACTCCCACCCCCACACTCCCCATTCTCCCACCCACCGCCAACACCACCACCACCACCCTCGGAGGCAGAGCTGCGAGCGTCTCTCTCTGCTTAGTTTTGTTTGCCTATATAAAGCCTCATCAATAATGCAGAGGCCCCTGACTCCTCTCTTCCATACTGTGGAAGCTGTGCATGGGTTTTCTTTTTCCCCTGCTGCTGAGCAGCCGAGAACATCGCTGCTGCTGTCGGGTTGAAACAGCCTCCGAATCACAGAAACTAAATTAATCAGGAATTTGGTGAAATGGTTTTATTCTCAGTCCTAAAACAGCGAGAATTTGTGGGGTGTCTGAAAGGTTTATGACAGCGTTAAATCAGGAAACACGATGAGCGTGGTGACTAAGAAAAGGTATCCATTTACCGTCTTAGTATTTCATTAGGGCGTACATTAAATGGTGACATTTGAAGCTAGCTAGAGGCATGCAGGGGTAACCAGTACACCAAAAAATTCTGAATTTATTTGTAGATAATCGCCTGCGTCTCTTTGTTTGTTCCTCTGGGAGCGACTACCTGTATCAGCAACATTGATCCATGTGTGACTGTCAAACACGCCCCAGAACAGCCACATGCACACCAAAGCACCACTCGCCGACTTGTTCCGGGTTGGCGCCAACATTAAACAAACATCCATCAAACCGAAGCAGATATCAGCGGAGGAGGAAACAGCGGGACGACGTCTGAAGACACATGGATCACATATAATCAGCTAAGCTGACGTATCCTCAGGAAAAACTCCTGGTATACTTCCTGCAACCCTCTGAAATCTCCGCTCATCATTCATATCAGTGACTATACAACTAACATCATGACTGTTTATTTAGGGCAGTGCAGTTGCAGGCCTGAAATAGTGAATGTAGACTGGTTTTTATTCTGCTATTAGTGCTGTGAAATATATTTCCTAAGATCTTGTGCAGTTTTCCTTACTGTTAACACTGCTAGATTTATACCTTTAGATTAATTTATATTGTACAGTCCGAATGGTTAATAAATGCACCGAAATTTTGTTCTCATGTCCACTAATTAGTTTACATTCTGAATGACAATAAAGTGATAAAAAATAAAAAATAAACCAAAAACTGAACCATGGGAGCCTGTAAGAAAACCCGAAGCGGATTAGATGAGTCGGATTTGGAGACATCTTGTTTAAAAATATCTTTTTGTGGCTCTTACTGGAGATGGTGTTGGGTGTGATTTCATTTCATGCTCAGCATGATAAATATTTCCCTCTACTTTCATCCTTTGTGTGGTTTTAAAGCATTTCAGGAAAGAATTCCAAAGGGAAGCGCCCAAAAACTGTCACACATGTATGATCTGCTAGCATCATAGACTCGCTGAGCGCTATGTGGCCGTAAGCTTGTCACCCGTGTTAGTTATTGTTGTTATTAATTGCTCATATTCCTTCAGCACCAAAGTAATCCATGGTAACTGTGCCTCCGCCGCCCTCACACTCTGCAGAATTGCTCGCATTAATAACTGATGGTCTGAGGGTGTCTGAGGGTCAGCACTCAGCAGTTCATTAATTGCTAAATGAGACAGTAACAAAAGAAAATGACCAGGGCGCCCATGCACACGGGCTCCTTTCAAAGTGACCGCAAGTCACCAGCTCTTTGTCCTTCGGCCACGTATAGCTTAACAGAGTAATCACTGTGCGGGAAATTGTGTCAGTACACTTAGCGGTACTTAGCAAAAGAAAATGCGAAAACCAAAATAAAAGCAAATGTGGTATAAAAAGACACTTAAATGAAGTTAAACAAATAACAAGAGGTAGTGGCTCAACTGCCTTTAAAATCCACAATAACAGTAACAGCTTTTCCCCTCATTTATAGCTCTCAGACTAACAAATATTTTAGTGTTTTATTTTATTTTGATGTAGAAAATGCTAACGCTAGCAACTAGCACAGCTACCATTAGCCTAACTAAGTGTTTAACATTTAATGTGATTAAATTTAAATGTAAATTTTAGCCCGTTAATTTTTAAGGACGCCCCGCCTTCTATTGATACTTATTGCTGGCGTGGACATGGACACATCAGTTGGCTAAGTGGAGTTGTTTAAAGCCATGCCTTTCCATCAGATAACTGCATCTGTACCTTACACCCACCCATTTTCCACTTCCTGTCACTTGCTTGGTGGATTTACTTGTTTACACATCACTTGTTTCACACATCACCAACCGTGTACTTGATGATGTCTTTTATAGACTCAAGTGGTGAAACATATTATTTAAGGTCTTTACCTTACAATGTAAAGAACCCTGAGGTGACTGCTGTTGTCATTTAGCGCTACATTAATAAAATTGAACTGAATGAAAAATAGTTTTGTTTTCGTTTTTGTGCATATTTTGCACAGTAATGTGTGTTGATCGAGTTTGTCGAAGTATCTCTGTTTCCAGGTATTAAATAAACTTCGCAAGGTGACACAGTCTCTTCCTCAGACATGCCCGGGCTTATTTCATTGTTTTGTCCACTAAGTAACGTAAACCATTGCTATAGCAATGACATTGCAGTGTGACAATTTCATTAGGGATAATCTGATATGGAACAGGGCTAATTGTAAATAACCCCCCAAAAAAAGGGCACAGGTATTTTTTGATCAGACTAATCGCACTTGTGTGTGATTAAAAGCCTGTCTGACACACTCTCAACAATACAGTTCGGCTCATCTCCTGACTCCTCAATGTGGTGAATTAAAAGCGAGTCTGAGATGAGTTTGCTCTGAAAAGAGACCCGCAGGAAAAAGAAAAAGACAGAACCAGGGCTCCTCTCATCCTTCTAAACAGGACTGAAATAAGAAATTGTAAAAGCAATTATCCAGACGTAAACTCTCAGCACAGCGTGTCAGCTCTGGATGACCATCGCTCCGTCCCTCGGCTGCGCAGGGCAGGAGAGGCCAAGGCTGTTGAAGCCCACTGATGGAAGTGGAACAGTGGTGAAGCTGAAGGTTGGTTAAACAGAGAAGGCAGTGTGCACACTGCACCTGACTGCAAACTTCAAATAATGCACAACCTTTTTAAAAGCGAGCAACTGATGAAGTCATGTCAGAAATAAATATTAACCTCAGACCACATACGGACGTCTCTTGTAATAAATTTAACCGAACTTTCAGGTATCAGAGGACGAATCCTCTGACATGCAGGAACTGACTGGTTTTACATTTCCCCTTTGTTTGCAATTAACAGATGGAAGTCAGACCTGATGGTCACCGAGGCTGAACAGACAGAAAGAGAAACTAACTGCATCAGCAAGCAACTTTGAAGAAAGAGGACACCGCAGCCTCGCCACGCTGTGTGACTGACAGGTGACCTCTGAAATCAGACGACAGCGACGAGCAAACGTGAAGACAGAGAGACAAACCGGGATTAAAGCAGTGATGGGCTGGACTCTGGTGGGACTTACATGTGTGGGGACGAGGGCAGCTGGGTACGCCAGTTTGTGGTGCCTCCACATCCAGAAGGAGAAGAGGACGACCGCGGCCAGGCCTATGATGGGAACCAGTGAGTAAAGCAGGGTGCTGAAGAGCTGGGGCTTCTGGGAGAACGGGTTGGAGGTGGCTGTGAGAGGAGAAACAGACATTATATAAGTCAGTCTGAGCTCCCTCGCTTTGTAACCACATTGTTCATGAGCTCATGGACTCGATCACCATTTTCAGGTCATAGCGAATAAATGATATAGGTAACTTTTACAAATCATAGTCATAATTAGAATTAGAAAGGAGGATTATCTGGTATGTTCAACACCAAGATGGTAACAATGAAAATGCTCATCTTAAAGCTTTGTGATTGAAACAGTGTCTGAAATCATGGTGATTATGTCCACCTTTTATACTGCATATGTAATGAAAGCTGTGAAATATCGACACTCAACCTTCTGAAGCACAAATCTCCAGGTGGAATGCAAAGGACATGCTTTCTTTCGCTGGATTAGTACCTTTTGGGGTTTTGTTTTTAATATTTCAAGCTGTAAAAACAAGCATTAGATGTTCAAAATGCCCAGTGGGATTTAAACTACGCGTGACCCAAGGGTCCCATAAGGAAAAGCCAACTAAATTAGGCTTCAGTGTGTAACAGAGGCAGAAATATTAGAAAGACTTCATTGCTCAACACGTCTCTTTTAATAGTTCTACAAAAATGACCAATGTGCACGACTAGACAAACAAACTTCAGCTGAAGTGAGGAGCCATGATAATAGATCGCCACGGTGCATTTTTGTTCAACCAAACTCTCAAGGCAGCATATGAAATAAATAGAAAGAATATAGGAGTTGGTAAATTGGCTATTGCTAAGTTGTTTAAATTGGACAGTAAAATCGTGAATAAATAAAAAATAAATAACAGATAAATGACAACAGGGCAAAACTGAGGGTTCTGTCATTGTTGAATTGAACGTGCGATGAATTTAAGGTGTGCGGTGCCCTGTACAACTCCAAAATCAGTGAGTTTCTGTTAACGCTGTATACGACAGGCTCCGTCTACAAGTGGAGTACTTGAAGGAGAGACAAAGTGGTGCTTTCTGCCACAACCTCACCTACTTTCAAAGTGCAGGGAGAGCACGACAGATCTGAATATGTTAAAACACCAGCAGCACTTTGTGTGTAAAGAACAACTTCACTGATTCGCTGACGTGTCTCGACTTGTGGCCTTCATCAGGTTCCTGGCAGTAAGATAAACCGTGCCCGAGCGTTAAAATAATACAGAATTGCTCAACTTATTTGCAACCTGTTGGAACTGATAGTTCTCGATATGCCTCAAAGGGTGGACATGCAAGAACACCGAATCTCTCACAACTCATACACCATCAGGGATTGAGCAACCAAACTTGCCACACGTGTACATCTCAGGCCCCCGAAGGTTCTTATCTATACCAGATATTATAAAATCATCATGTTGCTTAGCAACCACCTACCAGTGAAGTTTTAATGACCCATTTCTAGCATTTAAGCACCCAAAACACCTCATGAAAGCATTGCATCCTTTTTTATTCATGATAATAACATCTAACTTCTATTCACAGTGCTTGAAAAGCATCATATGAGATGTTAAAGACCCCATCATGTTGCCTGCCTCCCACCTAATAAAAAATGACAATTATACTTTCACCTGAGGCTTTTTATTGCAGGTTGACCCAATTTTGCCTTCAATGCTGTTTCAATTCTTCATGGTACATACTTAACAAGAAGCTGGAAACAATGTTTAGAGATTTTGATGTGACAGCATGACACAGTTGCTGCAGATTTGTTGACTGCACATGGACGATAAGAATCTGCTGTTCCACCACATCTTAAATGTGCTCTAACTGGATTGAGATCTGGTGACTGTGGAGGCCGTTGGGAGTACAGTGAACTCAATGTCATGTTCAAGAAACCAGTTTGAGATGATCTGAGCTTTGTGACATGGTGTATTACCCATCAGAAGATGGTAGACATAAAGGGATAGACATGGTCAGGAACAACACTCAGGTAGGTTTGTGGTGTTTAAATGATGCTCTGTTGGTACTAAGGGGTCCAAAGAGTTCCATGAAAATATCCCACATTACAGCACAGTCACTTAAATCATCCTTCCCCATTCTGATGCTCAGTTTGAACTTCAGGAGATCGTCATAATGATTTATTTAATCTAAGATTACGTTTATTCTGATTGGTGATAATATCAGATCCTCCAATTCAGATAGACCTCCCTTCCATTGAAGCGCCTATCACAAAGCACAGAGTCACGTCAAGCTTGTTGGATCCTAAACCAGCCACAACAACAAAAACACGGCCAACATCCTCTTGGTTACAAATGTGGTAACGGCCACAGAAAGGAGTGTGGGGCAGTCTTCCTGATCATACACAGAAAATATCTCCATGAAGTCAATTTGCAGAGCGGCATGAAGAATGCCTGATTTATAGAGGTTCTAAACATTTAATGATTTAACATGTGAAGGTTTTTCCTCTCCTACACTGGTATCATCGGTTTCTGTATTATATTTTATATTTCAGTATTTTTAAATTGTGCTATACTTCACAAAAGACATTTCTGACTTCTTTCCTCTTGAAGCTCTGGTTTTTCTCTTTCCACAAGAGTGCAGGACTTTATATTGCAGAGAGAAACGAGCCCACAGTGACTGAAACTCTCAGAAGAAACTGCTCCAGGATCAGCCAAACAAAGACAAGAGTACACAGCCTTCCTAGCTGGCCTCACGCTGGGCCTCCATCTCTAAATGCAGCTCTAACCCTGCTTACAGCCACCGTGCTTAGAGATCATATCAGCGCACATAAGCGCACACAAACACACACACGCACAGCAGGATTAGCAAATCCATCTCGTGACATAACGTAATCCGCCTGCCAAAAATAACAGCTCTGAACTGTGCCCGACCCCTGCAGGAGGCGCAGGGTGACGCCTGCTCGCTCAGCCTGTCCTCCCGTCACAAAGCGGCCGTCTGATTCGGCAGCGCTGTCAAAACGCCGACGCTCGGACGCCGACCCGCCGCTGCCGCCCTCTGAGAGCAGGGAAGTGAAGAAAGGCGTGAGGGAGGGGGTAGGTGCCGACAGGACTGCACCAGCTGCATTGTGGGACCCTGAGGGTGTTTGTCGGGACGTTGTGGAAAGTTGTTCCTCTACAGGAAGTCTGCAGGTTTCACAAAGTCAGATTTAAAGGGTGAGACAGACGGGCCTGCCAGACACTTCAGCTGCAAACTGATGAGCGCAAGGACACCACTGGTTGGTGAAGCATTAATCACCGGTACCTGAATGTGCTTTAACCTCCTGTTATACTAAATTCAGGGATAAGTACATCTTTTTCATTCATTTTATTTATATACTTATAAATACTGTACTCCTAATTGATTAATTTATTCCTTTGATCGCTTGTCTCTTTAACTTATATTAAATTACCCATAATAGCACATAACCCCCAGTTTTGTCTAATTTCCTGCTTTACAGTGAAGGACTGTGAACTTTACTAACCTGCATGAAAAACGCTATACAAATAAAGTTTGATTAATTTCCTGCCAGTCCTAAATTAAAGATTTCTCTTGCGTTTAAAAGATGTCTGAGGTCTGAAATCATTTCTATTCATTTTATTATTGAAGCAGGGTTGAATCTACTCACGTTAAACATGTTTGTTGACAAAATGGCCAAGAATAACAGGAAAACGTACAAATTTCTGTTCTGATTTCCATCGGTAGCCGTTTTGTCTGCTAGCTTCTCTACTAATAGATTATTTGGATTTAGTTGTGACCCGGCCTTGACCCCAAAGGATGAGCTTCATTACTCACAAGGCTGCTGGCCTTAAAGGTGAGGGTCAGGCTGGTATCAGTAGGCGGAGAACCCAATGGAAGTTAAAAAAAAAAAAAAAACATGAAGAAGAAAGAAAGATTTTTTCCTGTGAAATAAAAATGAATGGGTTGGCTGCCTGGGGCTTGGTGACGTCTGAGGACACTTTTTGACACATGCTGCAGGTAGTTCGGCCTGTGCTTTCGCATACCTGATGGAAATATAAGTGCAGCAGCAGAGGTGGGGAGGAGGGCTGTTTGAATTTTATTTTGGTTATAAAACACACTTATGTGGTTTTAGAATACGACGTGTTGTCAATAAACATTCTGCATCAACAAATTTTTATTATCCGTTTCGTCGATTATGGCGACAAATCGTAGCAGCCCCGATGTTCAGTTAATTCAGAGTGTCATTATCGAGAAGAAAATAGCAATTGGTGCATAGTTGCACTAAGATCGGCAGCGTGACTCCCTCACAGGATAGTTGACAGATTTGGAATGATTTTAGCCGAATACAGCATGAAAGGTGGAGATGGGCAGAGGTGGGTTTGCCAAGTAGCTTGCAGGGGCAGTGGCAGCAGCAAATGAAAGCAGACTAAAGCCGAGTTATAAGATGACGCTGTCCAATAGATGTGTCAGCTGAGCTGTGAGCTGATGTGGACTGGCACTGAGGTCGCAGATCTGCCCCAGCTGTGGTCAGTCTTCATTTCCTACTTGATCTCATGCTTCGCTCAATTTTTTTTCCACATTCATTACTGTGCAGAGCCACTACACTTAACGCTGATATCATCAGCATTGCTGCATTTACATTCACCATTTAACCCACATTATGAGGCTGTCTGGACTTTACATGTAAGCTAGTTTAATGTCTCATTTCCATTCCTATTCAAGGAGGTAAACACATTGTTTTTTTTAACATTTTTGTTTCTTAAAATAAATTCCATTGCATTGAAATGGGCTAAAAAAGGAGTCTGAATCATGTTCTTAGGGATGCATTGATCTTATATTCTTCTATAATATATCAGTTACTAAGCTCAGTGGATATTCAGAACCATGAATACATACTGATGTGAAATCTTTTGCAATATTTCCACTTCATTACAAATAAATGATTCACATATTCGCTTAAATATTTTTCCCGATGCTTCGTTTAGTGCAGGTGAGAACCACACAAAGCCCAGACATGCCTCCCTCAAACCTGTATTCACTTTTTAATCATCATTCCAGCCCTGAACACCTGGAAGGAAGCTCAGTTGATGGCAGCCCTCCATAATTTCTTACATCACACCCTTTGTGCAAGGTAAGGCTTTCAAAATAAAAGCCCGGATGTCTCCAGATTGTAGAAATAACTTGTATGTGCTTCTGATTGTTTGCTTAAGGTATATTTTTTTATTCATGAGCCATGCTATAGAAACAAAGTTGATAGGAATAACTTTAGAAATAACCTTCCAAACAAGTACTGAGGTACGAAGTTGATAAGTTGGGGTTTTAATATAAAACCAATCAAACCAAGCCGTGAGCACCTCACAATCAGTTAATATGTGTGTATTATAACTTTAATCTTTTTCACGAAATATTTTACCTCGATAGTATGAATACTTATAAATTCATAGGCCCTCGAAACACTTATGGGTATTCTATCAGAGATTAGCTGATTAGTTGATATAACGGAATATATTCACAGCTTTGATAGCAAAACTGCACTGATATAATATCTGTGACATGGAGAGAACGGAAAAAAGGACTGGGATCCTGGATGTTTGATCTGTTTTCTGATTTTTCACTGGAGAAAACTTCAAAAAGTGTATTTTGGGTGAACTTCAAAGGGTCATATATCACCATGGGAGACAGGTGGCTGCTCAAAACAAGTTACAGTATATGAAAGGACCCCTTTTCTTATCTAAATTTTGATACCAGGTTCATTCTCTAGCCAAAATTCCTTCTGGGGCAAAAGACATTTCTAATATAGTCAAATATTATACATAAAGAATGGAGAAACACACTAACAGAGCTATTGTAAGGTGAATCACCACATTTTGGTTGGCCTGAGTGTTTCCAATGCCCCACTGACTCAGGCGTAGAGATCAGCTGGCGACCACCACCACAGGTTGCTAAAAAATAACAAATTACTCAGTACGCTCGTATGTTTGTGCTCGACTATGAGACCAGTCAATGATCCCCAGTAACAACCATTTGCAAGAGATTCCCTGACAAGTTGGTGAGTTGTTTGCGGGAGTCTGCTTGTTGCCATTTGGTCCCTTGTTTTTTCTCCAAGTTTATTTATGCAGCATCTTTCAGACACAATTTTACTTGGTCTTGGTGCTGCTCCACTAACCACCTTGCGATTGCAGCAGGTGGTCACCTGTTGTTTGCACAGAAGATGGCGACTTGTCTGCAAACACTTGCCAACTGCTTGCAGAGTGGTGGTGAAGCTGGTATCTTCTGACCTCAAAGTAAAAGTTGCACCATTTGAAACAGTAAGTAGTAAGGCACTTTTATGTGTTCTGTTTCCATTGCACTTTTTTATTTTGAAGTTTCATTATTGCTCAGCAAGAAGTTGGAGACAAATTGGCGATCTTTCATGCAAACTATAGGCGATCATAGCGATCTGCTATTAGCCAAAGGAAGCAAAAGATTGCAAATAGGATGATTCACTAAAACAATCGATTTCATGGTAATGATTACCAACAAACTCCAGCAACCGCTCGGCAACTGGTGGAGGAATACACATTTTACCTCAGTGACCAGAGGTTGCCAGGGAGTCACAGCCTCATCTCTACGCCTGTGTGACTGCTTCGCATTCAGTGACATTTTAAAAAAAGTTCCAAGTCGAATTTAATTGAAATGACAGTTAAAACTCTTAATATGATTTTTCACTCCAAAAAGACCCAGCCAATTGCTACCATTCCACTTAATTTTACTCCATATTTACCTCCTGGTCCCACAGTGTGAGAAACACTGAACATCCTATTTATGTTGTTTTACAAAAATAGAGGATGTTCACATCACTACACTCAAATCAAAAAAGCAAAGTCAAGTGGCGCCTTACCGGAGAGCACCTGACTGATGAACCAAAGAGGCATCTCAACCGCAATATGGATAATAGATATTAAGACATCATTACTAATAATGAGAAGTATTGATGTCCGCATGTTGTATATAATAGTTTGGACCTATTGCAGGGATCAAGCCCTGAATACGTTTTTCATAAACCTAAAAAAAATATCTCAGGATCAAAGCAAGATCTGAGTGTACACCGGCAGATGAGGACAATGCACTGAACACAGCAACTGGATGCTCCCCTCTAAAGTTCAGTGAAGTGAGTAAAAGCAACAAGCATTGAAAAGAGCTCTGGCTGATGCTCAGTGCCAAATATGGACCAACCCTTGTGCAGTTCGAGTGCCTGTAACTCAGAAAAGATTAATAGCATATAGCATGAACTTACAACTTTCCAGGAACTCATTAAACATATATTAAAGCATTAAGCTCAAGCCTAGCAAACAAACTGCAGCTCTGACTAAAAGAAAGCGTTTGCGCCCGCTGAGAAGTCGTCATTTTCAGTGAGCGTGCTGGACTGTACATACTGTAGGCGGTCGAATGGTGCGGGTCGCTCTGCGGGGGCGCTTCAGGGGCGTACAGGAACCTCTCGTTGCACATGTTGCCTTCACAGCAGCAGAAGAAAACATCGGGACTCTCCTTCCTCTCCACACACTCGTTACTGCAGAGGACACAGAGGTGGAAATCAGAAACACTCAATCCTCTCCATGCACTGCAAAAGGACATGGGAGCTATTTTGAACATGCACTCACTCCAGGAGACGTTACGCAAAAAAAAGAAAAAAGAAAACACACACAACAAACAAACACCGCTTTCCATTCCCTCGCTGCTGCAACAGAGGACATGAAACAAAACATTTATAAAATAACTCCTACACATGCGAACATGGATGCCGACAATCGCGCTTGCTCTCTCTTCTCACACTCACGCAGCCATCAGATAAAAGCCAAAGGAAGTGGCAGCCGCCCTCGATTTGCTCTGGACTCTCCAGGGAGGTGAGGCGGCGCCGTCTGAGCAGAGGTACCCCGAACTGTGCGGGCTACACATCCGACAACAACTTTATCGTTCGGGAATCAAAAAGGAAAACAGAACTGGCTCAAACCGGTATCCGCGGCCAGGGTGATGCTTTACTCTGGGACAAACTATAATAATCTCTTATTATCATCATCATCTGTTTACCGTCCTGGATGTGGACGCATAATTCACGCTGTGGTTCAGGCTCCCTCGCGCGTGGTAATTAAAATGCAGCCATTTGGATGTGGAATCTCACACAGGGACACAAATTATGCTCAAGGTGATTTTAAATGTATTTAGAGTTGAGGCTGCTGCTTTTGTCCTGATTCAGAGGCAGTGCAGAAATTAATGGGCAGCTTCTCAGCAACAACCCCTGCCACCATTAAAAGCTCACCCTCTTAGAGCGCACGCATGTCTGGTTAAAGTTTGATATTTCCCGTATTCTGTTACTTACTGATGGGAATTTAACTACTATTTTATACCATGCAACCTTCTAGTGACAGCAGAAAGTTCCCTTAAAATCATCAGCTGAGATTTCTTATGTTTTTAAGGTTAAAGGGAGTCTGCTGGATGCAAAAACCCAAATGTAAATACACAGAAATGTAATCAAACTACAGTTTATTTACTTTAACTGGACTTCATGAGCTATTCTGCTTGCTATTTATAAAGCCACTTTATTGTATATACTCAGTGTTTTTTATACAGTGTCCTGTATTTTATTTAAAGTTTAGACAGGCGTGGGAAGGTTATTAGGAAACCACTGCACTGTTTGAACAATGTAAATCTTAAAGTGGGACTATTCTGCTAACATCCATATTTTTATTCTTGGACCCTATTAGAGTAGCTATGCATGATTCGCAGTTCAAAATAATCCAAATTTGCCCTACATGCCCATCAATGATGCTTGCTGTGTGCTTATACTATGACTATAGCAGGTCATTTAGTCCACAGTACCTACTAAGACACACTCCGCTTTCCCAGTAATATGTTATGCATGTGGTAATCAAAGACGAATTATAATATAAATAAATAAACAAAAATAATTTTCTTTGTTTCCTTTTTGCACTGTTACTTCAGCCAGACTGTTATCTGAAACCAAAATGGGAAGTTAGATGGTTGTTTTTTCCCCCTCAATATTAAACCAAAGTCATGTGACCTACTTCAATTTTATCAGATAAAACAACCCCCAAATTTTGCTTTTTTTTCCCTCTTTAATTTCTCATGTTAGACAGATATTAGGCAGGCAAACTGGAAGCTGAAGTGCAATGAATATTAAAATAATAAGGAAATAATAAGGAAACAAAGGAGGGAGGCAGGTGGATACACAAGTGTCATAGATAGGTTGATTCAGTGGGTAGGCAGGTGTGATGGTTGAAAAGCTAGATAGGTAGCAATGTAAGAAGGTAAGTGGGCGGATAAACAGGTGTAGTGGTAATTACATGTGGTGGTTAGTTGATAGGTAGGAAGCCAGGGTGGCAGTGGGCAGGTAACTATTGGAATAATTGGTTGGTATGCAGAGTGGGTTGGTGGGTAGGGGGTCTGGTCGATTGCCTGGTAGGAGGGTAATTTGTTTGACTGATAGAGTCAATGATTGGGTGGCTAGCTGGTTGGGTAGTTAGGTAGGTAGTGTTGTCGATTGGTTGGTGGGTGGATAGGGAGAGAGAATAATTGGCAGGTTGGATGATGATTGAAGGTTGATTGGTTGTTTGATGTTCAACCTTTCAACTAAAGCCACGTCCAGCCACAATAAATGGCAGTTTAACACACAGCTGACCACACCAAAGCAGTAAAACTCACATATTTGTTCAGCATATCTTTAAAATGCTTTTTTACCCTCCCCGTAAATGTTTCCTGCTTACCTGTCGTAGCAGTTGACATCATCCAACCAGCATCCCTGCTTGACAATCTCCACAGTCCCGGAGACATTTTTCCATGTGGCGAAACAGTGCCGCCTCTTGTCTTTCTCGCCATAGCAGGGTTCGATGCCGCTGCGGTTAGTCCGCTCCTTCTCCCAGCTGGAGTTGTAGTAGGCGCACTCCTGCGTCTCTGAGCGTCCCAGGATGGCGCCTGGAGAGGACAAAGAGGTTATTCTTTAATTTCTTTCCTTTTAATTTGAAGAAGAGCATTGTTGACTCTTGCAGGGGAAGATAAATTACTCTATCAAACATGTTGTCAGGTGAAGTCTCAAACACTCATGAAAGAAACTTTTGAATGAGGAAATTTACAACCGCTGTGGCTGCGAGGTGTAAGAGTTGCTCTCCTTCCTTGTCACTGACAAAGAAGATAATTTAGCTGTGTATCAATAACTGGTGGAAGGACATTTCTTTACAGCCTCCACATATAAAATGAAGTGAAGTCATAAAACATTTCTCAATAATAAAAATTCACTTCTCTGGTACTTTTCTATGTGGACTCCCAGAATGCCTCTGAATCAATACACCAATGAAAAATAAAAGCGTTAAAAAAATAAAAATGGCAGTTACTGGAGGAACAAAAAAACAAAAGATCCTGTCCACAAACAAAAGCAGAGCAGGGACGATCGACTTCTATCCCCGCCAAAATAAAAGGGACTCTGATTTCCTGCGGATGAAGCCTGCAGGCAAACTGATATCCAGGGAAATAACTGCATGACAGCTTGTCAGTTTAGCATTGCTGCCGCTGCCTCTCATCACCTGTCAGAGATTTAGTCCAGTTTAGACTGCTGACAAGTCTGAGGATAGTCAGCCGCTGTTTGCCTGCTTCCTGGCGCTGCAAGCTAAACAGCCCAGACACACAGGAAACAAAGATTACTTCCCACATTATTTGGTTTGTGCTGCTACAAAGTGAAATAAAGAAATTTTGACTCTTAGTCCTCTAAATTTGTCCATTCAGTTTTTAAGCCATGAAATGAAACCGAAAGAGTTTCTGAGCTCCTTTATGCTAAATTTCCTTTTCGTTTTACGCATTTCTGTTGAATTCTACCTTCCACAGCCAGCTTGCTGCCATTTGCTGTCGAGATGTAGCAAAAAAACAAAAATCTTTGCTAGAGTTACCCGACAGCCACTGATTGCAAATATATTTGCAGAGGTGTATATGCCTTATATGCTCTATTTCCCTGTATCTTTGCATATGTGCTTGCACCCATTTCGTATTTTCCTAGCAAAATATAAAGAAATTAGGGGTGTCAAGGCCTCCATACTGCTGCTTTGTACTACAGTACTTGACGCTGATTGTACAAAGCCAGGTTTCCATGGTACAACATTCGCAAGTCTATTAATCAGGTTGTATGTGTGCGCTTATACACCACTCTGCATTTAATCATTAGTCATTATTAAGCTTTAGCTCTCTTCCACAGTGTGTCTTTGTCCTGTCCCCCTCCTCACCCCCAGCCAGTCATGGCAGATAGCTGCCCCTCCCTGAGCCTGGTTTTGCTGATGGTTTCTTCCAGTTAAAAATGAGTTTTTCATTCCCACTGTTGCCAGGTGCTTGTTCAAAGGGGGTCATCTGATTGTTGGGGTTTTCTCTGTGTTATTGGAGGGTCTCCACCTTAAAATGTAAAGCACCTTGAGACAATCAGTGTTGCCTCAACCAATTGGTAATCTTGTAAGCTTTTATATATAGGATTCATATTGATGAAAATCTTTGTCAGACCACAATACAACAGATAAATACAATTTCAAAGACATGGAAATGGTGTGCGCTGTCAAAAGGCTCTGAGCTACCTCAGTCTGTTTATATAAGTCAATTAAAGCTATTAAAATGAGGCACTGGTATCCAACTCTGGAGTCAACATTCAGCAGATATACAAATGATACATGGCTTCTGTTTTTTGTTGCTGCTAAATGTGCAATTAGTGAGATTTGTGGCCTTTCGGATGAAGAGTGAGAAAAGCCACTAAAGTAGAGGCTGTTAGCTGGACATTTTTAAACAAACAGGATTTGTTATTTATCTCTTTATACCCGTTTAATTCACTCTTAATTGTCTGTTTTTTGTTTTTGTTAAATTGTTCCACCCTTGTAGGATTTGCGCTCTTGACCTAATTGCCTTTTGTTTATTGCTGCTTTTAATGTCTCAAAAGCACACTGTAATTTAAGAAAAAAGCGGACAAATAGAAAATAATGTTCCAATTTATGGGATCATTATCCGCTCTCCTCTGCCAGTGAAATCACGTCGCAGAGGAGAAGAGTCCTGACCGTGTCTGCAGTCACAGTAGCTTTCAGAAATTAGAGCTTAGCTTGCGTAATGGAGGTTAACTTTAGAAATATCATGTATTTTTCAATAAAATGGCTGCTTAAGTAAAGCCAGTTAATGCCAGCCGGGTCCCCCAGAAGCGTCGCAGGTCTCTTTTCAACGACATTAACAGCTGCAGATGGAAGTGAGAGGAGAATGGCTACTTTACTGGCAGGCGAGGTCACGCTGCCTCTTACCAGCACCGACAGCATTTTCTCTCTCGTCAAATCCATTTCCCATGAAGCCCCAAACTATTTCACAGCAACAGGTGCAACTGTGAAGTGCTGTCTGCGTGATTGAAAGGAAATGGCTCAAGTAAAGAGGGAGTGAGAGGAGAAAGATAGTTGGGGCTGCTGAATGAGCAAAGCTGAAATAATTGGTTCTCAAAAAAAACTAAACAACTGTACTTTTCTATATGGTAGCTAATGTTACCAGCAACTTTTACAGCAATCAATTTTAATGCATGTCCATGAGTTACATAGCAGTACAATTCAATTCTTTTGGGAAGGCTTTCCTCAAAGACAAGGTTTAGGAGGGTGCTTATGAGAATCCTTGACCGTTCTTCCAGAAGCGCATTTGTGAGGTCAGACATTGTTGGGTGAGAAGTCCTGGCTCACAGTCTCCACTCTAATTCATCTCAAAGGTGTTCTACCTGGTTGAGGTCAGGACTCTGTGCAGGCCAGTCAAGTTCTTCGACACCAAACTCGCTCATCCATGTCTTTATGGACCTTGCTTTGTGCACTGGTGTGCAGTCATGTTGGAGCAGGAAGGGGCCATCCTCAAACTGTTCCCACAAAGTTGGGAGCATGAAATTGTCTAAAATGTCTTGGTATGCTGAAGCATTAGTGCATGAGTTGCTTTCACTGAAACTAAGAGGCCGAGCCCAACTGCTGAAAAACAACCCCACACCACAATCCCCCCTCCAACAAACTTTACACTTTGCACAAAGCAGTCAAATATCGTTTAGTACCGTTCCCCTGGCAACCGCCAAACCTGAACCCGTCCATTGGAATGTTGGACGGAGAAGTGTGATTGATCACTCCAGAGAATGTGTCTCCACTGCTCTACAGTCCAGTGGCAGCATGCTTTACACCACTGCATCCAATGCGTTGCGCTGTGCTTGGTGATGTAAGGCTGCAGCTGCTCAGCCATGGAAACACATTCCTCTCTACGCACCGGTTCTAAGCTAATCTGAAGGCCGCATGAATTTGGAGATCTGCAGTGTTGGCGACCAGAACACCTGCTGACCCCGCTCTGTGATTTTACACGGCCTACCACTTTGTGGCTGAGTTGCTTTGCTATACCACTAATAGTGGCCTGTGGAAAATCTAGTAATGAGGAAATTTCATGACTGGACTTTTTTCACATGTGGCATCCTATCACGGTACCACGCTGCAATTCATTGAGCTACTGATGTGGATGGATAAGTGAATACTTTTGGCAATACAGTGTAAATTGGTGTTGGATTATATAAAGCAATTCTCCAGCTGCACATTCCAACAATAAATGACTTTAAGATACATCAATACGTTTCCATGACTTAGAGGATGTTAGTTTGATGTTGTGTTACATAAGGCATTTATTCTGTAGAGTGGGCTATTGTTTCCATTTATGGCCCCCACTCCACTCCTTATTCATCCATTCACACACTCATTTATACAAGAACATATATTTTAACATTCACACACTCACACTCTGACAGATGCATCCCAGGCAACTCGAGGGTCAGTATCTTGCTTGAGGATACTTTGGCATACATGGAAATCTAAACACAAGTCTGCTGATTGGTAGATGACCACTGTAACAACAATAACAATGTTTTCAAATTGTTGCAACATCTATCTGTGAGTCTCTGATTCGATGACATGATGGTACAGTTATGTCTTCGGCCTTGCCGTGATGGTGCAAAAGCTGCAAAACTGGGAGAAAAGGCTTGGGACAGTGCATGTGAAGTCAACTTTGTTGTCCAGTGCCGTTCCTCCAGCACCAGACAGTTGGTATAACAAAGAACTATATCCTTTTTTATTTTGCCTATGGTTGCCTGTCCACTGGTATTCATTTAGCGTTGGGTTCACTTTCAAATTAGGCTTTTAAAACTGTTCTAATCATTCCATGGTGCAAGGAAAACAGGCAGCGGTAAACCATCGACTCCTGTGTTCTTAATAGTAAAATTACTACTTTTGTTAATGGAGCCCAGAGAGCAATAAAATGGTTTCAGCTTCCAGTGGAAAAGTAAAACAGAGAAAATGACCTAAAAACAGCACACACCTGAATTTCTTAAAATTGTTTTTTTTTTTTTTTACTTTCACCCATGAACCACAGGCGTTTCTGTACAAAAACCACTTCAAAGAAACCAAACCATCCCAGCTTACCCAAACAAACACTTGTTATTGTAAATGTGTCTTTAGGAGTAAAATTGCTGTTTTTGTCAATGGAGTCTGGTGGCTGCTTCCAACAGCAATTAACACAAACATCAGAATTTAGTTTCCTGCGAACTGCTGCAGCTCTTTTACTTTATCCTGACCTCAGTTTGTTCTCAAAGGTTGCTTTGACAAGAAAACGGAACATCTAGCCAACTTCAGAGAAAATGCCAAGATGTACACTGCGTACTGCCTTTCAGCCTTAACCCCCCCCCCCCAAACAAAAATAACACAAGCACAGGAAAAATAAGTATGCAGTATGCTAATGTGTAATGATGCAAAGGAAAAAAATCTACAGTGGAATAAAGTCACGGATATGTGACTGTACAGTGGGGAAAAAAGGAATTTGCCCTAACGTGCATTATAGCAGAAATAACGCCACGGGGAAGATTGCCTCATCTGACGTGTGGTTTATGCGGTCTTCATTTTCCCTCCCAACCCTCCTACTCCTCCCACAAATAAACACATTTAAAACTTTCTAGGTTTGTATCTATGTGCATTTCACTCCTTTTCAAGATAATAATAAAAAAAAAAACCTACTCAACTGCAGCGATCGTGCCAAATTAAGGTAAACAAGATTGGTAAATGTCGATGCTTGAGCCGGCCAAATTAACAACTTTTTTTTTTCTTCCCCCTGAAAACACAAACTCCTGCCAAGACACCCTTCAGCAAAACATTCACATCTGCAGTGGGGATTATACGTGACAAAGAGTTGTTGAAAAGCCTGGTTTTCCTGTCACAGCCATTATACATTTGCATAAAACACAGCAAAAGCAACACTCCCTTCAGACATCCCATCATGCCTTTAGGTTGTTGTTTGGTTGCAGTTGGGTTCCAAGCCACATCTGGAGGTTGAGGGGAAAATTTAAAAAAAAAAAAAAAAGGAAAGGAAATTTGTTTTCTTTGACCGGCGAAGAATGATGAACCAAAAACCAACCAAAAAAATAAATAAATAAAAGGTGGGAAGACCAAATTTTCCAACCGCAGATTCCCTGAAGGCAGTGACAGATAAGGAAGGCGAGTTGATGCTTTCCCTGAAAGATCCTATCCTTGAATAACCTATGATGTTACGCATGCATCTAAATACAAATGGCAAAATCCCTGGTGGTGTTTTGCTACACTTATCCACTCCAATCAGCCCTTTAGCAGTTTAAGTGTTCACTGTATGGCGCCTGCTTTCTATTATTTCTCTGCTTCCTAGATGGGGATGAATGCACCACTCGCCTCACTGGCCTCTCGTGGGAGCTGAAGGCGCTAATGATGGAGAGGTACGCCGAGGTAAAGCGGAAGGTTAGCTCATTAGCCACTTCTGGTGCGACTGCATTAGCTGTGCTAGCGCTGATCCCCCGTGGACGTCACGTCGCGGTGCTTGGAAAATGCAGTTTCTATCAAGCATGGGATGGTTTCCACTGAGTGCAGGCAGCCTGATAAGCAACTTCATTACAAGGAAGTCTTAATAAAACAAGCGTTCAGCACAGAGCAAACATTGCTGCATACTTGTGCACTCCAGTTGGATAAATAAAGCCCAGAAGAGAGTAAAAAAAAAAAATGGCTCACAAGTTTGAGATAAGGTTGATTTGTGAGACCAAACACCAATCTACCCGCTATCTTGCCGTTTATGGCAAAGAGAAGCTTAAACAACTCATGTTTTGACTTTATCTTTTTTGAAAATGGCTAAAATGATAATAATGTTGCTCCAGCTGTGAGACCAACTGTTTTTTGACCAAATCTGTGGTGCTTTCCATTCATTCTTTACACTGTCAATCTGAATATCGAACCTTAAGGGCTTAGAGTGAATAATAAGGGTGTAACATCTGCTATGCTACGCTACGCTCGGTTCGGTATCTGAAGCCAAAGTGTCAGCAGTCTATTTGTGTTGACGTGCTGGAACAAAAACTTGTTTTCCATCAGCGACAGCATGTTAGTGGGGACTTTTCAAGTGGATAAACACAAAAACTAAGGTAAAAGTGGTCATAGAACACTTTTACTCGCTATGGAAGCTCCTGTGCTTGGGATCAGCACTGGAGCACTTTCATCTATAAGGTGTCCACTGGGAACACCATGAAGCAAGTGGTTCTTAAACCAGTGGGGATAACACTGGAACTGTGCCAACAATGCATTGGTAGAAAAACGGCAATATTGTGCGTCTTCAAGTGACACAACAAGGGCGAATCCCGAGTTCAACTTCTCTCATTTTTGAGGTGAGCTACTTAAATGGATACCAATGAGATCCAAGGATACTGCTGACTGATAGGGATGGACAATATGTTAGGGTCTTCGTGTAACCCAAGCAACTGAGCTCTGAATGTAATTTTAAATAGCCTTATATGTGGACAGGGCTTTATTGAAAGTTTACTGGCAGCATCTGAGTGATTTAATTACGATCAATATTACACTTTGTTCATATATTTTAAAGCATTATTTTTGATTTTGTTATTTAATTTATTTTTTAAAAACGGACACTCAAGATTTGTTACATGTAGTCATGCCAGCTTTTCCCTTCATAGTGTGAAACTTTTCCAAGTTTCCAAGGACAATGGGGTGAAATTTGCCACAGTGAAGCCTGAACCACGAAATGATTGCCAGAATTTATTTATTTTTGTAATTTTGAGGTTTTAGTTAACCTTTGACAAATTTAAATAAAGAAAAGAAATTAAATATCAATTTGCACATATGAGTTTTCATTTGTAATATTTTTGCTATATCTGGTATTTTTACGCAACTTATTGCTGACAGTTTTTCTTAAACAAAAGCAAATAAAAGGGTTAGGGTTTAAAAAAAACATATCAATGATGATGTAGAGATGTTATAAACGTATGTATTGAAACTAGGGTGCTGCACCTACATCAGCACCTCACCTCATGATTTCTTACAGTGTTTCTTTTTTCTTTTGTTTCCAGCCAGATGATGCGCCTGGTGTCAATGTAAGTAAAAAACAACAACATAAAAACAAAAAGAAAACATGGAGACCTTTCAGATGGTACAGCTTATTTTGAGCAGCCACCTATCCCACATGGTGACTTTTTTTTAGTTTAACCAAAAATGTACTTTTGGTTTTCTCGAGTGAATGATCAGATCACACATCCGTCGTGCCAATGGGTGCTTCTGTTTTTACACATCACCAAAATTAAACTCGCGCAGAAAGTACTAAACCTATGATACTGCTGCTCAAACTTGGAATGAGTTTAAAGTTGATTTGTATGTCTATGAAGTTACGAGGGCTCAAAATGCTCAAATTTAACAGGGACCGAATTTCAACTCAACTGTATGTACTTCAAAGGCCTGTAACCCAGAAAATATTCTTAGTATAGAGGCAAAATTTGCATGACTTCATTAAATATACTACAGTAATTAGTCTAAAAACAAAAAGGGAACTCATCTGATTCTGAGGGGTCATGGCGGATCTGATTTAAATGAATTATTTCTTGAGATGTTAGCTCCCATGAAACACGTCAACAGCTTCATTCAGGTATTACAGTTTGCCTCAAAGAGCTGCGAGCTATGTGAACTGCAAATACAGCGCCGAGTTGTAAATACAGCCGTTAAGAGCTCAAATCAATCACTCCTCTGAAATGAGGTGACAGTACAGGCCGGCTGTCTATAGCGCTGTGCGCCAAAGGTGGCCAAGAGAGCTGCCGGGTAGCATGGCGGATGTGAAGGATATAAAGCAGAGAAATCAATCTTCTGACTAAGTTGCAGCTCAGAGTTGACTAAAGTGGATAATGTCACCGAGCGGTTGTGCAAGGACATACAATAACAGGGCTTCCACCCACAAACACACATGCTGGCAATAAAGAGATGCTGTCCTCAAAGATATCTCACGTGTGGAAATGTCAAACACAAGCGGCACGGGCTCACTTTGTTTACCCGTGATGAGGTCGGTCGGCCTACAGACGCTCTTAATGCAAGGCTGCTTTCTTTGCGATGACGCTGGTAACGTATATTTAATTCATTACGAAGTAAATGAAAGTGTCAGGGTGTCGAGATAAATGAACCAAAACACAGGAAAAAAAAAGAGTAACAGCAAAGTAATGAACGGAGGAGGGAAAATTAAGCAGCTAAAAGCAGCGGTGTGCTATTTAGCCTTAATCAACACGCCTGGCTAATTGATAGTAATGGTTGTCAGGGAGGTTATGCTGGAAGGTAAGCTCACGCGGGTTAAACAGGAAAAGAAAAGCATCCATTTACACTTCATATGGAGTCCATGCATCAGCTCATCCTTGGAACACTTTTTGTGACGTTTAATTGGTCATCCCCGTCAAAAAAGAAGAAAACAAAAACAACGCTACTTCCTTCCTACTTTCACACTCTCCTCTCTTTTTGTGAGCACAAATGACCACAGTGGATTTTACTCGGGCGCTTCCATCCATACGAGAGATTTATCAAGGTTAACCGTGACCTACTTTAGCAGCGGACATTTCAGTAAAATGTCTAAACACCTCGACCTACTTCTCAATTCACTGGGGGCTATTCTCCTCACCCCTCGCTACAGCTGCCTGCTAGTGGTTATTCCAAAATGTTATCCCATCCCCACAGCAATTAAGCTCCCCGTTATTAAAGAACTATAAAACTGGCGAGAAATAAACTAAGGATGCAAATATTCCTGCAAAGAACCCTGCAAACAGAGAGAGCGTAATAAGAGGATGGAAAAGATGCCAAACTTGGCAGAGACGCCGCGACTTGAGGAGATTACTGATCATCTGTAGTCCGCATTGAGAATTCAATCTTTTTTTGTCAGGAGGCCAAAAGGTCACTTTAGGCGCACACAAATGAGAGACATTGAGTTTGAGAGTTGCAGCAGGAAGATGCAGAAGGCAATGAGAAAACGTATAACCACGTGTAAGTAAATCATATTTATAAGAAAAGGCTCCACAGGTGGCTGTTAAACATGGTAAAATGGACCAGTTTTAATGACTCAGTCAATCTAGTTCTGAATTTAAATGAATCCAATAAAATGCACTTTTGTGCCTGAAGCAATGCAAATGTGAGAAATTGAGATACCGTCATGTACGGCTGAGCAGTAATTACACTCTAATTTGATCTTATTTTACAAGCATAACTCACAGTTTCTTTACTTCAAAAAGCCACTGGTCACTGATCCCCTGGCAATCTCCTCTTATTAGAGAAAAATGTATGTTCCTCAAGTGGTTGATGAGTGGTTGCTGGAGGTTGCAGGGTCCTAGTGACCAAAGCAACAGCAAGAAGATTTTGGGTGCGCCATTGTTTATGTCATTGGTTGCCTATTATGTGAATGAAAGGTCCCAACAACTCTTCAGTATACCACCTTTGCAACCAATTCCACATATCGACAGTTGTACTTCCCGCAAGCACTGGCCAAACAGTTGGAAAATAAAAAAGAAAATTCCTCAGAACACGCAGTTTGTTGCTGACCAGTCTCTACGCCTGTATGACTTTGACTGTTTAGCTAGGCTTCGGTCAAGACCCATCTACAGGGTTTAGTTCCTAATCAGACAACCTTATGGTCCCCACGATATGCAACTTTATTTAATTGTTTGACAGAATCTACAGATGCATTGGGATATACTTTATGAGACTGTAACTGTAACTTTTCTGCCAGAGAGATTACAGATGTCCCAGGCCAGACGACAAGCACAACTGAACAGTCTGCATTTTCCAGGAATTCAGTCCTTCGAGTTTCTGATTTATCAACAATCAACTATTTTTGCTGGATGCCGACTTATTGTTTAGCAGCAGAAGTTGAGCCAGACTCCACATTTTTGCTGGATGACTGATTTTTTTCTTTTTCATTGAAATCAATGAGAAGGCTGCATTCTTCTAAATGATCTGCTGTTGTTGCTCGGAACATAACCTCCGGAGCATTAACTTTTTACAGGAACAGTTATGAAACACGTTAAAAAGGTTTTAACCTTGTATTTCATCTCCTTTTACTGCACGTTGTTACTCAAATGGCTCCCCAGATGTCCAGAGAGGGATACATAGGATCACGAGAACTAGCACGTCTCTTTATTAGCAAAGCGAGATGGTTCTGGTGCGATCGGTCGCCAGGCCAGCGAGGTGCATGCTGGGTGGGAAATGACCACCAACCACCTGCCAAATGTTAGAGAAATTTCGACTGAGCCACTCTGGCAGGAAGCCAGCCAACGCCCGGAGGTTTTTTGTTCTCTCTGCTGGCTGGTGAAACCCATGAAGTGTTTGATTAATTTAAAGTCCTTGAGCTTGCGTGGCAGGAGGTCTTTTTGTCCCTCTGAGTTTGAAGAGCAACACTTACAGTTTAAAGAAAAAAGGCAAGGGGAAAAACAACAACAACAACAACATCTGCCAAACGGGCCACATTTCAGCCTCACAGTTTGGAAAACATGCCACTGCTTCATAAAAATAAATGTATATTTGGCTCCTTGCCGTTGCCAGTTGTGTTAACACCACAATGATTCAACCTATATCATGGCGGAGGACAAGTAATCTCTGGGTCGTGGAGGGCAGAAATATGGCAAAACAACAACAACAAAAAAAAAACAAAAAACAAAGAAACCCGGGACCTGAGCTTGTCATCAGTGGACAATAACGGCGTTTAAAGGTGACATTTCAGACTCGAGAACAGCCCATCCAAGCATTTTCTGCCTGACGACTGTTGTTGAGGAATACAGGAACTAATATCCAATTTCCTGTGTGCGAGGCCCTGGTCACAGGGGCAGGCTGTGCTGCACTCTTGCTCTGCAGCCTCATAATGAAGTGGCATTTTGGCGGGCCGGGCCTGCGCTCAGCACTGCGTGCACTGAAGTAGGTAAACAACTCATTCATCAAGGCTTTTTTTGTGTGCCTGCCAGCAGCGAGGATTGTTCGTTATGATGGAATTTGTTCTAAGGATCAACTTATCATCTGCGTCCGCGGCCCAGATGAAATAGATTGGAGGTGATGTATGGGCGTTTGGGGCGCTGGTTTGTGTGGGAATCAGCCCGACCCGCAATGTAAAAAAAAAGAAAAGAAAAAAGAAACTCAGCATGAGCGATGGGCTTTGAATAAAGACGTTTGGGCTGAGACCACAGGTCAAAACGCCGTCTGCAGAGCTGGCCTCTTGGCTTCCCGGCAATGCTCTTTTTTTGCTCCTGATGCAACCTGACACTCCTCTCCCTCCCAAGATAACTGACTCAAGACATGACTAAATGCAGCTTTTACATGTCGGAGAAAAACTTCTAATCGTGAGCGGTGTTGAACACTCTGCCGCGAAAAGCCATGCACGTGGAGCAGAGGCAGTTCCAAAGTTGTGCAGCAGAGCAGTGAAATAAGCAGGGAGCACAACGAGTGCCAGTCCAGTTTAGACATGCACACAGAGAAATAAACAGAATTGACATGACTTCGGGGTCGCGTTGGGTTCAGGCAGAAAAGGTTTTATAAGCCGTCAGGTCTTGTTTGGAGCTGCAGCTCTTCCTCTGATGGTACTTTATCAAATAGGTATCTGTTATGACTACGTTAATAGAGGAAAAACAAAAAAGTCCACATGGAAAATGAGTGAGTGTAAAGCTATGATGCTGAGACGATTTGCTGTCAGATTGTGGCACATGGAGAGGGTGTAAAACTGATTCAGTTGCAGTTGTTAAACAGCTTGAATGTGTTTTTAAAAGTGTGTACCAGCCCTGAAAGAACCCTCTGTACTAATGAATTTATGATGGCTCAAAAATGCACACGCACAAAATTTCTACTCACCAGCCCCATGTACTTCCAGGACCTCTAGTCATTATTTGAAGGTAAAATTTTGCATGATTTCATTAAATATACTAAGGTTATTGTTTAAAAAAATCCAGGTGACTCTAGTGGGAACTTTTCACAGACTATTCGACCTACTTTATATTAAAAGACCTTTATTTTCCAATCTCCTGTTACAACGCCATATCTCAGTTTTTGGAACGAGACTGGACTTGAAGGCACGAGCGTACCATCGTGTCTGTGTTGGTGGCATCATTTAGGTGACGTAATCAGTCCAGGAGCTCAGATTAAAGAGAGAGAGATACTGCAACAGCCTTAAAAAAACATCACAACTCACTGAGAAAAAATTTAAACTCATTGCATTGTTTCCTAATTTCAACTTTTTCAAGTGCCAAGGTCATTGTAGTTAACCCAAACTAAGATAATAATCAAAAAGAGTAAAAGTAACACTGAAACTAATAAAAACTAAACTGAATTTTTTTTTTTTTTTAAAAAGTCAAAATGAAACAAAAATAAAACCTGTGCTAACTCAGTTAAGCACCACTATAAGTGGCTATGGAGGACAGAACAACAATAACAAGCTCAGTTTCAGACAGTTTTTTTTCTACCCTCGGATCTCTGAGGTCAGAGAGGGGGACCATGAAGCCCCGCCTGCTTGCCTTTCAAACCTTTTCACGACGAGCAGCCAATAAGAGGAAAGACTGCTTTCAAGGGGTTGCAGGAGCTATACTCAGGAGTTGCACAGAGATAAAGAAGGATCATTTTTTAACTTTGAATCATGCAAAGCAACTGTAGCAGTTAAAAGTGAAACTATCAAGTCTGAGTTTGACAGAGTCTCAGTTAGTTTGACCAAATGTTGTGCTTTCCTCCTTTTTTCTGCCTGAACAAATGTTATTATTTTTATTATATCATCATTATATCATTTCAAAAATGTAACTAAAACAACTTAAAATTACAGTAATGGAAATGCAAAGTCCCTAATAATCATAAACAGCCCACTGCAGAGTAGTCGCATGTAGTGAAGACTTAAATTATTTGCACCTCTTCATAATCCTTGTAGGCTCAGCTGTACTTAACAAGTAGTTCATGGCTCTTTTGATTTGATAGTAAAGGTTGTTGAACCCTATCTGCTGAGCAAAACAAAAAAAACAAAAACAAACAAGTACCTGAACAAACTAAACGTAGTGCTACTTCTCCATATCCACCATCCCATCTTTCTCCCTGACTCCAAAAACGTGGGCACTGCCAGTTAGAAATGCATCCCACCGCCTGCCTCCGGGGCAGCTCGGATAAAGATTTTTTCCACCATTTATAGCTGCTCCACTATCACAGGCATTAGGCAGCAGGGGCGGCATGGGAGACCATCGCCCCACGGTGAGGTTACCACCTCACAGTATGGATATTATGCACAATTTCAGAGCCCTGGCAGCAGATTTCGTTTTATTTTATTTTATAAATAAATAAAACAAACACTGTACAAAGTGTGATGGAGCCACCGCTAATGGAGCTGCTTCATCAGATTTTCTGTGCTGATTTTTAACCTCAAATAGGTGACAATCGCAGAAATGACAGGAAAGATGACGAGCTTTGTTCTTAGCATGTGACATTATGTCAAATTAGAGAAGCTGGGAAGGAAAGTTATATAATTGCATTCATTTAATTTCCAGCAGCAGCAGGAGGGCAGCGGTTGAATAAATAGGGAGGTGAATGTCTGGTCTGTGCATAAAACCGCTCTTTTACTTATTTATTTTACAGTAGACAGTAATTTTACAGAGATCTCGCTGGAGACCTGTGTTAATGCTCAATCAGATGGTGTCATGACACGGCAGGGGTGGTTGCGTTGGCTCGGGCGAGCCGGTCACAAAGACCGCACTCTTTCCACGGTTGGGGAGGAGGGGAGGGCATTAAAAACCACCGCACTCAGCAACTGAATCCAATCCCTTTAATCCTCGCTGGTATGCCCGAGCCCGGCAGTCTCCGCCTCAATTAGCGCTGATGGAGTCCGCCGTCGGACAGGTCAGGGGAGCACCTGGGTCTCCTTAGCCTTGAGTGGTGGCAGGCTGTAGGAGCGAATACCAGCGCGGCAGCCCCAGTGTCTCGTGCGGTCGGCCTCTGCGTGCCGTACATTCTTTACAGGACGAGCAATTTAAAAGTGCCTTGTTATCTCTCTGCAGAAGGATCTGCCAAAGTCCCCACCTCACCCCACCAGCCTGCTGCTCCCCTCCGATCCCCCACCCTCTGTGTGCTTGAAATGTTTGGATTTATTTGAAGGGTATGTTAAGTGGCACTTGGGCTTAAAGCTGAACTGCTTATTGAGTTTGCAGTGATGCTGCAATATCGGCAAGCCTGCAAGCACGGGCGTTTCAATTCATTTCTATAAAACAAGCAATCAACGAGCAAAGACTAGAGGAGGGGGGAGAGGCAGGAGGCAGAAGAGATATATATATACACACATATATATATATATATATATATATATATATATATATATATATATATATATATATGTGTATATAAAACACCCAGCACGCCCCTGCGGGTGGTTTATCCTTCAAGCTCGGGTC